>NC_058413.1:27705618-27790618 GCF_002201575.2 Neomonachus schauinslandi | reverse complement strand
TCATCGAACTTAGATCTTTAAAGCTTAGAGAGTTAACCCTACATAACAATTACAAAATCACTTCCCTCCTTTATTTCATTTTGGAGTGTAATTTCGCAAATACCAAAGGAACATTCCCGTAGCATACCTGCAGACCCTGGCTGAAATGACAGCAAACTTCAGAGTTCCTACTTGAACCAGAGTGACTCTTCCTTCTACAACGAAAACCCTAGCCAATTCGGCATATCAGGTTGTTGGTTCCACATTTTGTCGATTTTTCAGAATTCCTTGTAAAAAGATTTGGCGCAGTGGTAAAGTTAAGTGGTGGGGGAAGAAATACTCCACATATAAAAGCAAATGAGTTTTTAAAGAATAGAAAATAATCTCTATGAGAAATTACTTCTAAGTTATTCATTTGAAAATTAAACTTAGCTCTTGTTAACATTTCCGTAGAAGCAGACATTTTAATTAAGCCAAATAAACAAAGAAAAAAAATCCCTAAAAGTAGGCACAATCATTTATCTATATACTCACAAATATATTGCTCTTTTCTGGTCATCAGTATTTTTTTTTTCTTGCTTTATTTGCTTCATTTCCTTTAACTTTATTCCCCCTTATTCATAGAGAGGTTTTCTGTCTAAGACTAAGTTGACTCTCTGCTTACTTATCAGTGAAGTCACTTCAGTAGAGTTATTCTTTGGAGTTATGTCCTCATCCCTAATCTGTATCCCTCAGCTAGAGCGCTCGGTCTGGTGCTGCCCCATCCCTGCCCTAAGGCATGTAGAGAGAGGGCTCTTGCTTTGCCCAGTCTGTTCACCGAGCTCCCTTTGAAACTGGTGAGGAGGGAGGTCTATGGAGGGTGGAGATAGATGCACTGGGTGACTATTTGAAACCAGTGTAATTTGAAAATTTGCCATAAACTTTTGAGTGAGAGTTGGGCTGGGTGGTTTCCAGGTTTAGCATGCTTTCAGATATCAAAGGGAAAGTGGAAGGTTTCGTTTTTATTTTAGAGGGCTCTGATATGAAAGGTTTTTTTCTGAATTTTACCAAAATTTCAGTAATTGATCTGTAGACTTAAAAGGTATTAAAATACTCTTGATAACATTGCCATGTTAACGTATTTATATGTATGTGTCTAAACGGGCACACACACACATACATAATCGCACTTACCATGTAATAGTACTTAATGCCACCTGAGTGTTAATTTAAGTTTGGAGCAAATAAAATGTACACCACCTAGGAGAGTGTACCTATATCTGAACATGAAGAAGGAATCACTGCTGTAATTGATACTTTTTGTTCACTAGGAAAAGTTTTTACACAGTTGGTATAGAGAAAGCCACATTTCATTTCGTCAAACCCAAAACATACTTCCTAACTGCCTTTGTATAAAAGCTAACACAACATGTCAGAAATAAGAGCATAACCCTCAATATACATTGAACTGGTGAAAGAAGTTAGGAACGGTTTGGCAAAGTTAATTTTTGTATAATTTTCTTTTCATTCACATTCATACCAGGTAGACTCTGTCAAATACCTATAGTAAAGAAGAACTTGTTCATGCATGCAGAACAAAATAAAATAAGATTAAAAGCTCCAGGAAATCAGCCTACTTCAAAAAACCATTAAAGTGTGCCTATCCCTCAAGCTTTACAAATGTGTTAATTGTTGTGTTTCAGTCATGTAAATATGTTTCAGCATAAAGTAACCAAGATTTCCTGTTATAGAAGCGCTGCGATCTGGGGGTGTGGGGGGAGGGGGGGACGAAGGAGGACTAAATAACACACTGTAATGAAACCTGCCTTTGGGCAGCACATGCTTCAGTTCTGAATGCCCAGAAATACTTCGCAGACGCTCTAGGCTGCCTAGCAATGGGGATTTCTAATTCTGGCTAGCTTGACAAAGTAAATACAACTATTGAACATAAGGCAGCTTCTAATAAAAAACAACAATTCCCCCTTGTAAACACCTACATTTGGCCCCATTAAAAATTCTTTCTTCATCCCCAGGAACTCGCAGACCCTGCAGTGTGGGGGTCTCAAAGTAACTGAAGAGTGGTCGGGAGATTTAATGCTGTCAGGATGGTTTACATTGCCATTTCCACCGGGCACTTCATACCCCATCTCAGAGCTTGGTGGAGCAATGTTCTGCATACACTGTAGGGCATTATGCAAGCAAACACATTGGCCATTATGCTCTCAGGACTCATTCATGGAGAGCCAAAAGGAAATCAATATATTTTTTATATATGCTGTACTTATATACCAAAAAAAAAAAAGATACGATGGCGAGTTTCCAAAAAGAGTGTTCGTCAAAAGCTGCCAAATTTGAAAGTTATTTAGTGGACTGACATTAATATGATAACTTAAGCAATTATCTGATTTCAGAATTCCCTGATTTCTGCTTGTTCATATCTTAGAATTCATCTGTTCCATAGACTATTGGTCAGACCTCTGCCAGTCCCTAAATTGAATAGTGGATCTGCTGTAGTTCTAAAAATTTCTGGGATTTAGGGATCCACCTTGAGTTTACACACACATTGATCTGCTCACAGTTTACTGAGTCAGAGGTTTCAGATGCTAAGAAGGAGGAAACATTAGTTTGAATTCTAGGAAACAAAAACAAAGGGAATGTTACCTTTTGCCACCTCCAGAATAGTTTCCATATGCTTTAAAAGAACAAAGGGGATAAAAAAGAAATTCTCATGTAATTAGTAGTTTGAATTTATTTCTAAAAGAAGTGTTGTTGTTGTTGTTTTTCGGGTTCAGCATTCAGCTCTAAAACACTGTATGTTCTTAAAATATCTTACTACTATTAAGCTACCTGAGGGCTAGTACCTAAAATCCTGCTCCGGAATGTTTCCTCACTTGCAGAGGACAGAAGTGGGGATTCCCGGACAGAGCAGGCTTGAAGAGCCTATCGAAATGACAGTCTGTGCACAGGAAGATCCCCATCTCCTTCCATTTCCTGCCATAGCAGCAATAAGTAGGCCCTAGGGCTCAAGCATCTCTCAGCTTGGCCCTGCTGAAGCTTAATTCAAATTCTACACACTCTGGAGCTTATATGCTCCGGCCTGCATTGTGCGCTCCAGAGCCACACAAGCCCTGGGGTAAGCAGCAGTTGGAGACCAGTAAAAAGATTGCCAGAGTGAGAAGCCCTGTGCACAATTAAGGAAAGATGAATGGAAGGGAGTCAGTTGGAGAGATAGGGAGAGTCTCACTGAGGCAGTGGTTTACAAGCGGGGGATCCCAGGGATGGCAGTGATCATGGGTGACTCATCCATCCCATCCCTTTATCCCAGAGAAGAAGCTAATGGGGGTGGTTTCAGGCATTTCTGCTGTCCAAGTTTGAGTAACAATTTAAGCCACCTTATTCCATCTATTACATGGATGATTTTTTTTCAGTCCTACTCATGTTAGAACATTAATGAGCATAAAATGTACCAAAGAACAAAGGAGAAACCAAAAGAAAAGAAAGGAAAAAGATACTGGCTTTCGTTTGGAAGGTAAAACCATTGTAAGCAAAGTTCTTTAGGAGTAATCTAGTTTGTTCTCTGTTGATATATGAAATAAAAGAGGAAATTAACATGACTCCCCCACATCTTAAATGTCTGACAGTTCGGGGACATTGGGCCTGACACTTGGTGGTATGCTTATTACTATATTGTCCAAAAGATTCTGGCTTACATTTTAAGAAGATTAAACTCAGCAAACCAGGCTCACAAACAGTACTGCCAGAGTTTCTCCTCCACGAACACTTCATACAGGGTCCACCCACTCCAGCTAGAAGCTTCCTGTTGCTTGGCAGGAGATTGGGAACCACCATGCCCCACAGGAGGAGGATGGGAGTAGGCAGCTACTGTAGGTCACTTAGGAGATAGACTATTTCTTCTGAATCAGAAGGACACAGGATCTAGAAGAGCAAGTGTACACCACCTTTTGGAAAATTCTGTCTTTAATTGGGTATATCTGTTTGCAACTCTTGTTTTATATTATTAAAAATGCCTCTGCATGGTTTTATAAGGATATGGGTGAGATAGCCCTTGTATTCAGAGAAATAAATTTACATCACTCCTTTGCTACCCTTTGCTCTAAGAATTAAGGCCAAGTCACTTACAAACCCTACACAATCTGATACCTACCTACCAAGCCAAATTTCTCATAGCCACTCCCTTGTTTGTTTACTGCTCCAAAAAGCTGACTTTTTTCCTGTCCTTCAAACGTGCCAAGCTTATTCCTGCCTTAAGGCTTTGTATATGATGACCTTTGCCTGGAAACTTCTTTTTCCAGGTCTTCATGGGTCCCTTCTGAAATTGAAAATCTTAGCTCAAATGTACTCTCCGGAAAGGCCTTCACCATATAAGGTGGTACCACCCCAGCCAATATCATATTGCCATGTATTATTTCCTTAAAAGCACCTCTCACTATCTGAATTATCTTTGTTTGCTTTCCTATATGTTAGCTATCTCTCCTTGAGTTATGTAGATGTCCATGTATTGTCTCTTTCTGAAGTTGTAAATTCTTTGAAAGCAGGGATCTTGCCTGTCTTGTTCACTGTTTTATCTCTAGTAGTTAGAAAAGTTCTGGCCCGTAGAGTAATGAATAAGAATATGACTTTGAAACCAGGCTGCCTGAGTTCAAATACCATTCCAGTATCCTGAAGTTGCAACATCACTTCTACTCTCTTCAAATTTGGTCACGTGATCCACAGCTAGCTGACAGGAAAGCCTGGAAATAGAGTTTTTTATTCAGGATGGCCACCTATTCAAGAGTTCTTCTACCAAAGGGAAAAGGGAGAGTAGGTATTTAGAGGATAGTCATCAGTCTCTGTCATAGTCCACAACCCATGGAACCCAAATTTCCATGCACAGCCTTCTTCCCACACACATACTGCCTCTCCGTGGGTGAGTGGAGAATCCTGCTGGTAGAAACCAGGCATTCTGCGCCCTTGCAGTGGAGGACTTCAGCTCAGTTTGTAATCCCCAGTTCTGCTCTCTGGAAGGAACTCCCTTGTCCGTTATCCTCCGTATCCTTTTAGGACGTTCTTCCTTGTCCATTATTCATGGCTACATGAAGTCACCATCAGAGTGAATGCTTTTGGGGGGCTGCACAGTTTTGATAGATCAGGTTTGGGGACCTAAGATTATTTTAGGGGTTGAATAATCGTAGACTTTTGACCAGGCTTATGGTTTCTTTGGCAGTACAGTCCCATCAAGACTTTAGAAGGTTCCCAGTCCATTCACTTCCCTTCAGTCCCACATGCAAGTAATCACAGCCAAAGAGTTGTCTGGACATAGTTCTAGGATTCAGCTGCAGGAAGCCTATCCCGTCGAATTATTTTATGTAGAGGAGAGAGAGTTTATCCCAGAAAACTAGGGGGCTAGCGAAATAATTGGAAGGCCTGAAGGACATTGCCACCAAACTGGCCTTCAGGGACGCTGCTGCTTCCTCAGTCAGGAAGGTGAGGAATTGGGAGGCCACCACTAGGGCTGTTAACGGAAAGCACACCCCTCTATGGCTGTGATTTTGGGGGTGTAGGTTCTCACTACTACCCCTGCAGTATTCCTTGACCCCCCACGAAGCAAGTAACTGGGCCCTGAAACACTGGTCTGGCCTCCACTTCTGCACCTGCCTCTCAACTCCCATGGAGCCGTTGGCCAGCCCCTGCAATACGGGTGCAGAGAAACAAGGCCCCTGCAGTAGTGCTTGCAGACTGCAGGACTCAGATCAGGGAGGTGCCTGCCGCTTCTGTCCCACCGGCTGACCTAGCACCAATGCCCCTGACTCCAGAAGTGTCATTCACACCTTTCCCTCCTGCAGAGGTTGGACTGGATACTTGTCCACCACAGCTATTACCTTCCAAGGCTTGAGTCTTATTTTCTGGCCTCTCTGTTCTACCCACATCCCCCTTACCTTGTTAGTAACTAGCTTGACTCCATCTCAAATAACCAACTTGAGGGGTGCCTGGGTGGCTCAGGCGGTTAAGCGTCTTCCTTCCGCCCAGGTCGTGGTCTTGGGGTCCTGGGATGGGGCCCCGCATCGGGCTCCCTGCTCAGCAGGGTATCTGCTTCTCCCTCTCCCTCCTCCTCTGCCCCCCACTCGTGCTCGCTCACTCTCTCGCGCTCTCTCTCTCTCAAATAAACAAAACCTTTAAAAATAATAAATAATATAATCAACTTGAGAGGGAAGGCAATACCCTTCGTGTGACTTTCATCTCAGAACTGGCTCCCAATTTGTAGCCAGTCCCTTAATGAGGGTATTTCCGCAGGGCTTAGGGGCACAGACACCTCGTGTGAAGGCTGCCCGCTTCAGTGTGCAGGGCAGAAACAGTTGGCCTTCTTCAATCCTCTGAGGCCCCAAGTTACCCAGCCTTTCATCGGTGTAGACTCTGGGCTGAAGGCACAGCACCTCCTTTAAGAGGCGTGGTCCCTTCTGACCCTTCTTCCAAATTCTCTAGCTCTAGCCTACGTTCCTTTCTCTTTTATAAATAACTTTGCTGAAAGTGGCAAGAAGCAGCTAACACAACAATATCCTGAATTTCTCCAGTGCTTCGCCTGCAGCCACTGATCAGGAGGTATACAGTGTGCCTTCCAGGTTATCACAGTCATAGCCAGGATCACCAGCCTTCCAGTCTGCAATCTGACCTCACCGCCCACTTTCCAACCGCTGAGCCATTTAAATCACAGAACTCAAGCGCTCCATTTTGCAGGTACCAAATTCTGCATAAACAGGACACAGGTTAGGCTGTTATTGCAGAGCTCCAAAAATACAGTGGCTTAAATAATGGAGAAGTTCACATATGTCTCATTTTAAAGCCCAAGTTAGTGACCCAGGGTCTTTGGGTGGCCAGATGGTATCGGGAAACGCTTGACTAATGTTCTCATTTTGCTGTACCCCCTCCTCAATGCATAGCTTCTGATCGATGATCCAGAATGGCTGCTTCAGCACTCACCCTCAAGTCCACATTTCAGCAAGTGGGAAGAGGGGAGTTAGGCTTACTGCTAACATTTATGGAGCCTAGAGCAATAAGGCAAATAAAGGACCACATAATTATTAAATGCCTAAATATTCTAAAGTTACCAAGCCAAGAAACCATGAAATATGCATTATCTTCCTTCCTTCCTTCACAAATACAACTTTCTGGAAAGTCACGTTTAAATTTAGGATATGGGTTCCAGTCTAGAACTTGGAGACATAGGGAGAACTGGCCTAGAGTCCACCCCCTTTCTCTTCCCACTCCTGTCTCCTTTCCACACACAGGCCCAAATGCTTGAAGACACGCAGCCTGCACATCCAACCTCCATCCACATGCCACACAAACAGCGGTCCCTTGGCTATTCCCGGGACCCCAGGTGTGCATATAGACGACATGATCCTCCCTTGGGACAGAACGTGGGGAAGAAACCTGCGCAGACTTTGTAGCCATTTGGACAGGGAGTTCTGAATTCTGAATACCCAGAGCATGTCCTATAAAGAAGAGGCACATCCTCTTTGCCCTGGAATTCCTCACCCCATGAGGAAAGGTGGATCAGGGCCCAGGATGGGGGGGCCCTCTCGCTGAGGTGAGGGAAAGAGGAAGTAAAAGCACCTCCCCTTCTTCACAGATCAGACCCTAAACTTAACCATAGCACTTCTGCCCAAGATGAATTGACCAGGACTTAGTCACTCAGCCTCATCTATTGGCAAGGGAAGCTGGGAAATGTGACCTTTATTCTGGGAGGCCATATGCCCCACTAATATTCAGAGATTCCTTTACTGTCTGCAAAGGAAGAGAATAGATACTGAGAGTAAGCTAGCAATCTCTGCCACAGACACATGCCTTTTCACAAATCACACTTTTGTTTAGACAAGTGAGTTCTTCACAAGCTGCTTTCAGAGAGGTGAGTTTGGAGGCAAGACAATACTGTCAGATATAATTGACGGTCAAAATAATTGCACACCTGAGCATTTTTCAATGGGCAGCCAGTATGCAATATGCCAGCTCTGAAATTTTGTCTAATTTTCAGATCAATCAGGAAGAACCAAATGAATTGTTTTCAATTCAAAGGACATAGTATAATTATGACATTCAATAAAACAATTTTAATCTTAAACCCTGAGAGTAGAATTGCATTTTAAACAAAAACTAAAACTTAAAACCTGACCGTGTTTGGCAGAATTTTTTCCAGAAATACTCAGCCACCACCAAATGTACATTTAACAATCCAAAAAGAGGAAAAATTGGTTCTGGCATTGTTTCTCCTGGCCTACTCATATAGGAGAGTAACACAAAACTCACCAAAAATTAGGCAGATGCATCTTCCACGTTGCAAAATTTTAACCAGATATTGAATAATTGCAATATAACATTACATGGTCATGATGTAATAATGATGGAATGAGTGTAACAATGTAAATATAATCTTTACGTAAGGGCATATGACACTGATTTATTTTGTAAGCTGAAACAACACTCTAAAATCTTGTGAAGAGGGGCGGCGCCTGGGTGGCTCAGTCAGTTAAGCATCTGCCTTCGGCTCAGGTCATGATCTCGGGGTCTTGGGATCGAGCCCTACATCAGACTCCCTGTTCGCAGGGAGCTTGCTTCTCCCCCTCCTCCCCGCTCACGTGCTCTCTCTTACTCTTTCTTTCTCTCTCTCTCTCTCAAATAAATAAATAAAATCTTTAAAGAAACAAATAAGTAAATAAAATAAAAAATAAAATCTTGTGAAGAAATAATAGCAACACCATGATGATGAATATGCCAAGTCCCTCTGCCCTCCTCCCTGCGCCAATGGAAGGAAGTCCATCTTTCCACTAAAGAAAGGGAAATACCTCTTTTTACATATAGAGCAAGAGGGACCCTGACCACTGCCTTGGCCCCGCGCCCTGAGCTCATTGAGGCATCAGGTGTGCGTTTCCTTGGTCAGAAAGCAAGACTGGAGTCATCGGCAGCTCGCACACTGAGGGAATGATCTGGCTTGTGATCATTTTGCTGTGGCCCTTCTTGAAACTATAGCTGACTGCTGGTTGTCTCCCAATAGCCATTTGCTCCATCTTCCACAGGAATAGATTCGTTGAACATGTTTACACATTTCACAGCACTTCCCAGCCTCCCTTGTAGCCGGCCAGGTGCAGCCATGTCTAAGTTCTGGACATGAGTGGAAGTGATGTGTCCAGCTTCCAGATCTGGCCTTCTTGGCCCCTGCTTCCCACCAGCTGAGAGAAAGCAAAAACAGCAGTCTTGGAGCCAGAAGTGGAAGAAGCCCCTGTTGAGGATGGCAGACCAGTCCTCACAGCTCAGGATTGCCAACTTCTGGACTATAAAGTGGGAGAGAAATAAACTTCTGCCTTTTTTAAGCCATTTATTGGAGGGGGGGGAGTGTGTCTAGATTCCAGCAACCCAGCCTATAGTCTAGTTCATGCCCTACCATTCATAGCAGTGCCTCCTAACCAGAATATGGCTTCAGAAATCAGCAAGTCATCCTCCAGGCGAGGGCATCACATGGCTCTTGAAAGAATCTGGAATGGAATGAGATGGCATGTCTTTTGTTAATTTGTTTTTTCTCTTCGTCATGTAAAGAGGGGGAAATGCTTTTAAGATTCAAGTAGAGAAGCTTCATCCTCTGACATGTCCCTTATTAGTTCTTTTGTCAGCAGTGAAGACGTGTGCAAAAGACAGATTTTTAAAAGAAGATGGACCCCACATTGCCTCCATGCATATTTTCACTGTTCCAGAAGCTAGGCATCCGACATGCCCCATTTTCGCTACTGCATTCCTAAGTATGAGGGAAATGGTTTAGACTTTTTAAATCTTTCCAGAAACCAGGACTGTGATCGCAGTTTCCTTTTTGGTTTCTTTACTGGGCCACAGTAGAGGGCAATGTACACTCAGTGCTCAGAAACCGGCGTAGTGACTGAGACCGGCTGGCTAAGTCTGATGGCCTGTTGTTGTTGCTTATAATTATGTGTAGTTTATTGCATTGGTAGAATTGTTTCCTTGCCTTAATCAACTCACTTATTTTTATCCGGTTGAACCATATGTATTTTTATAAGCCATCTCAACTTTGTTGGAGCAAGAAGAGATATAAATAAATTAGTGTACTACTTGGTACTTCAGAGGATACTTATACATGTCATTTGATCCTGATAGCAGTCTCATGACGGGAGAATCATCCCCCAGTGATAGATGAGGACACGCTGAGACTCACACAGGAAAACTGACTTTTCCAACGTCACTGAGAGGGAATGACAGACGGACAGACGTATCAGACTTTCACTGGCTGCCTCTGTTAAGTGACTAGTGTAGAGCCTATGTGTTCTAAAGTGTTTACAAGTTTTCATTTAAATTGGCTATGGGAGCGCTGGCTGGCCCAGTCGGTAGAGCATGAGTCTCTCCATCTCGGGGTTGTAAGTTTGAGCCCCACACCGAGTGTAGAGATTACTTAAAAATAAAATCTTAAACAAAAAATAAAATAAAATGGCTGTGTTTTAAAGAACAGAAGAAAAATCTATTAGAAAGTATTTTGAAACATTAACACTGATTTCTGTGAATCTGATTAATGCAAAGTGTGACTGTTCAGAAAATGTCAAAACATAAAAAGGATTAAAACAACTCTCTCTTCATCTGGGAAGGGTTAATATGTACTACATCAAATAGAAAACAGTGCCTGGTGGTTTGGTCTTGGCAAAATATGAAAAATATAAATTGATTGAACTTACTTTAATGGGTATTTACCTGCAATTTGTCTCAAATCCAGGTGTAATCTAGATTCATTATCTTGCCCCTTCTGTCTGGGAGCTGTGAGTGCTGAGCATGGGGCTGACAGGCGGGGAGAAAGGAATTAGGAAGAGAAACTGTGGAGCCAGGAAATCCAATCCTGTGTGTCTATAGGACCCACTTAGTTGCTGACTCAAGAAGGAACAAAGAGACAGAGATGTAAGCAGAGGGGGAAGAATCTCAAAGTCTGGCTCAGCTCGGTACCCCACGGAGCTGCGGAGCAAAGCACTCCTGCTGCTGTCGCTTTCTTCTGACCCAGGGCTTCCTGGGGGCCTAAGGGTGCCTTTTGGCAGGAGCTCCCCTAATCTGCCAGAGTACTTTGGCAGCCCGCTGTTTCCCACCTTGCAGCACCAGAGAGGAGAGACCCATTAATCCAGTGGGACCGCTGCAAATCACCTAGGCCTCGGTGAGAAACTGGGAGTTGTCATGTCTTTCTCAAAGCCCTTTGCCTACACAGAAAGCATCATTTTAGACAAGGCATTAATGGAAAAAATAGGCAGACAGCCAGAGATGCATCTCCTGCATTAGTCACACGGTCTCTTCCTCCCAGAATCTGGGAAAAGAAAATCAGGTGGGAAAAATTTCCACTCAAGATGTAAGTTTTGGGCCCTCGCTCAGAACTCCAGGTATAAAATGAGAAAGGTGAAGACCTTGATTTGGTTTCCAAGGTTGAAAATGGTATGGTATTTTGTTTTAATAGTCTGATTTTTATTTAAACCATTACTCAGTGAAACCTCAAGGTCTAAAAGTCGGTATGTCCCCCCAGCCTTGCAGCTTTAATCGAAAGGAGGTCACATGCTATGCAGAGTATCTTACAGCATATTTTTTCAGAAGACAGATCTGGGGTACAGCAGCATCTGACCATTTACATGTCAAGTGTGTAAATGCTTTGGAAGCCTCAAAGGAAAAGTCCCTGACACACCTGGCAAGCCTGGAACCTGATCTCTCCTTCTTCCTCGCTGCTCACATTGCACTGACATGGTGCACAGGGGGAGGCTCAGAAAGGAAGAGAACAAAACCCACGGCTTGAGAATTTAGAGTGCAGAGTAAGCTCATTCAAGTAACGATCAACAGAGCCGGCAAAATCACTCACATAGTTCCAAGAGCCATCCTTGGGCTTTGTCAAAGGACATAAGTATGCAAACTAGCGTTTACCATGTAGCATTTGGTTAGAAGCATTTAACCATATCAACCAAAATTTTTGTGCTCAGAAGTTACACACGAATGATATTTGACTTTTCTTCAAACCCATTCAACCTGAAAGATTTCCAAACATGTCACACGTCACATTTAGCTACTTTTGCTATGAAGGGCTTTCAGCCAGCTGGCTCAGGTTCATTGCCTAGAGAAGCAGAGGAAGAGAAATTTGTAGCAAATAGGTAAGCTCCTGAAATAAATTGTCTTATGCTGGTTCTGAACAGCTACACTAGCTTCCTCATTTAGATTATCCAAACAGTATGACCCTTCAACCGAACGCATCTTAAAGATGTATGTATCAGCTCCCCTGTTAAGCAAATCACCATCTCTACATGTCAGAATCAATTCATTATTTAACACCTAGCCCATCTCCATGAAGCTTTCTCCTCCCCTTCCCCCACCCGATTTCAGCTTTGTCTCTCCTTTCTTGCAGACATCACTTGGAGGGCTCACTCTGATGGTTACCACTGTGCTTGTCTTACTCATGCTCCTGGAATTAGAAGTAATGGGGAAGGTGCTCTGTTCATCTTGCTTTGAGTAGATTCTAAATATTTGTTGAGTCCAATTGATTTCCTAAATAGCCTAATCACCATCTGACATAATCTTTATGAGGTCCCAACCAAAAGTATACACACACACTTTTTTTATGGTGAATTTTCTTTACATTTCAGATAACCTTCAGATCATGCATGTATCCTAGTTATTAGTAATACCTACAGGATCTTAAAGGAACACTAAAGTTCAGACATATAATTAAATGTCTCTTTCCCTCCAATTTCCTCACATGAACACTGATAGAGTTAACACTGCAAAGACATTCATAACCTCAGACTTTAGAGTTATGCATGTCTTTTAGATTCTTGAGCCTTTCATGCTTTCATTTCTGCCTGAAATACTTTTGGGGTGGGGGGGGAGGGGAACCAGGCTATGAAGAAATGAAAGAAAAAAAAATAAAACAAAGAAACAAGTATGTCTTTATTTGACTTTTTAAAAATCATTCAAGAAATAGACATTTAGTTATTTGATATATGACAGGTTGGGTGCTATGGATACAAATGAGTGTTACTATGCGGATATTACTATATGGATATGACAGCGTTCTCTTGACCTTTCTGACATCTTTGTTGGTCATAGGTCCATAATAGTGTCTTCCATCCTAGGTATATTTGCATTAAAAACTAAGTACCTGCGAACTGAAGTCAAAGAATATTGTCATAAATTTTTTTAATGTTTTAAAATATTTTGATCCTCTGCACACAGCTTGTGTTTACATGGCACTAAAGAAGCCTTTTATCAGGAAAGGAACTCTCCAGAACATATGCTGATGGATCATAGTATTTTGACCAAAAAAAAAAAAAAAAAAGTGTTTCTACCTTTTTCATCTTTTTTTTTTTTTTTCATATTGTAGGGAGTTTTCCAAATGAAGGGTTTCAGATAGGTTGTCTCCAGGTCAGTTCACTCCTGCAAGGCTTTGGCTAGTCATCAGGGGACACCCCCATCCTACCTCACTTATCTTTAGCGTCCCACCCCGACTCTGTGCCTCACGCAACAAACATGTTCGTTTGAGTTTGGATTTTTGTGAAAATTGTATAGGCTGGGGGCACTGTCGTTAAAAGGAATTTGATAGAGATCCTTTTGAGAACCAAAAAAGTTCTTTTGAAATATGAATATTTCTCCCTCATTACAGTAACTGTTGTGCACTTATGGTCAGTTCGTGCATCTGCTTGAATCAGCCTCCTTGAATCTGCAGAAAAACAGTTAAGATGGGGGAGATGTTCAGAACTACACTATACTTTGGAAAACACGACCAACGTTATGCATAGAAACAAACTTACCAAGACCCGAAACAGATGTCATAGCTGACTTAGCGGAGGATATAAAAAATATTGATCCTATGATTGGTATCTTTTTTTTTTCATTATGTCAATATTTCTACAAAAAACGTAAGTTCCTAAAGAAAGTATAGCCTTGAAATAGAATCATCAGGTCAACTTAATAAAAGGGAAACAAGCATTTGGAGGAGTCCATAATTGCTGAAAAGCTACATTCAATTTTAAAATAGCATTTTGGAGCCCTGGCAAAAACAAAGCAAAGCCAACAAACAACCCCGCCATTCTTACAATAGTGTTCTTTCTCAAGTTTGCCTTTATTTGTGCATTTACATATTTTCATTTTGACCTAAATAAGAGAAATCTTAACGTGTTTAGGTTTGGACTCTGGAAACATTCCACTAAGATCCCTGGTCCAGTGTCTGCGATGGCTAGAATTTGTAAAACCTAGTAGGAAGAAGATGTGATTATCTTGGGTCTCGGTCTGAAGAACTGTGTTAGCAGGAATTTCATCCGCAAGACTAAATGCTGATCAACAGAGCATAATATTGTATTCTGAAGTGTGCTAGCTAAAGCAAAATTATTTTTTTTTCTTCTTTCTTTCCTTCCGAAATCTTCTGCCACAGCGACTGCATTTGCCTCCAGACTTGTCAGACACAGTGAGCCGCTCAAGCAAACAGGATCTGGCAGAATCCTCCAAGCTGCTGGGCCCAGGCTGTGGCATGATGGCCGGAGGCAAGCAGCACCTGGACTTCTAGCGGTTCCTCCTTAGTCGTTGCATGCAGAATTATATGGCACCCTAATTATGATTGCTAATAGCTTCTGTAAATATTTTTCTTAACGATTTGACCCTCCAATCCTTGAAAAACAGTTAGGATTGCAAAATGAGGCCACCGCTCTTCATTTTCCTTACCCAACTTTTTATGCAGAAAGAGTACAGCAAACTACTTTCATTTTAAAGTTTTGTTTTATGCTCTATTTAGAGAAAGCAGATAATTTTATTTTTAAGTAAAATGTCAGAAACTCCAAGTGCCTCACAGTGGTCATTAGTATACATATATTAAGGCACTTAGTCCATGTTAAGTGCATATTACAGCAGGTAGCGTATAAAACAGTATGAAATTCATAATTGCATATGAAAAACATTTTCTCTTTATTTCTGAAAAAGTCACTTGCCACCAAAAAATGCTAAGGTGTTTTTTAAAAATGAAAAACTCATTTGCTAATGTATGTGAAGACTGTAATAAAAGGAATTTGCATTTATGCATCCTGTTATCAAATTGATGAACACAAAATAACATTTTGGGATTAAGGTTCCATTAAAGATCAGTAGTCTACCATACTAGTTAATAAATCTAAAGAACTTGAGTGACAGAAAGCATAGAAAAAGAAGCTGATGGTCTTCTGTTTTGTAATCCTAAACAATTGAAGTCAGCACTATGAAATTACGTCAGCAGGCATAATTCAGGATTGAAATTCAAACTGACAGCTACATTAACACTAGGGGAAAGCATGTATTGAAGCTTGGTGAGAGATTTTTACAGAACATAGGTCTGAGACAAAGTAGCAAACTGAAACTAACTCCGATTTCCATTGCATCAGGTAAGCCCTTTCTGAATCAAGAACGTTGGCTGGGTATGCACATTTATAACCATATAGACATGTATTTGGGGGGTAGATAGCACATCGAACCAGTTTTCATATAAAACACTAGGTTTTTGAATCACAGTTCCATATTCTCAAAGCTTTTGACAAATAGACAAAAAGTGAAGGTTAGGAAGTAACTTGCATTTAAGTAAAGAATCTCAATTTTTAAAAAGCTGCTTAACGTCCATTAGGAGAAACTGAATTTCTAAAATTCTTCAGTGATGTTAGAATAAATTTTGAAGCAGTTATAACTAGCATTTTTAAGCAGTTTGCTTGTAATACACCACAAATTATACTTTATTTGTTCTTGACAACATTGTAGAAAACAAAGACTAGGTTTTTAAAACTGTCTAACCAACATGATGAATGTCAGTCAGTTAAAAAAAAAAAACCCACTGTAGCATAAACACACACTGTATACAGGTTTTATTCAGAATTAGAATAATTGAATCAATGACAGTGATTCGCCAGGATGTCAAATCTCTCCATCATATCCTGTCACTACCAGTTTATTTTTTGTGATCGAAATAAAAAAGACAACTATTTTGTCACCCGCTATTTTATTAGTACTAAAAATCAGGTTTCTTCTATTTTTTTAGAATGTCTGGTTTATTTTTTTTCACTTCTTTTAATGCGAGAGACACAAATTCTTCCCCATTTTCTTTTCAAAGTAAAGTTTCAGAATTGATCTGTCAGTTAAAATTAAAGGGCTTTTATATTAAGCAAAGGTGCTTTTAAAATGTAAAGCAACTTAAAAAAATCAATTTAGTCCATAGATAATAAATAATGTGCAGATACTCCACAAAAGCTTTGCTATGTCCTTTGAAAGCATTATGAACAATTTGAATAAATTCAAATGAATATTTTAGTTGGGTTATTATTTTAATAACTCTAACCTTTTTCTTACCATGTCGTGATTCATTTTATACAAACACACAATGGAACAATTATATAGCATTGGACTCTGAAAAGGAAATGTGAGGTCATCAGATATGTAAATTGCTTGTCAAAAATACTTAATAGGTCATTGATTTACTACCCTGGCTACCATGTCTATAAAATTAACACCCAATTACTAGTTAATATATGCTTTGCAAATAGATAAATACTATAAAAATTGAATGTGCATATTTGAACCGTTATTTTAAATACAAAAGAAACTTTTCAAACTCAGTAAAAGTGCATGTTGAACAATGATCGTAGCTGAGCTTTCCAAAATGCAGATCCAAGTGCTTTGTTGTTCTGATTCTCTAGGCAGGCTTTGCAAAAATAAGCTACAGAGGGATATATATTTTTGTTTTCCTCTGATAAAAACCCACTCTAAAAATGTGTTTTCCTTTCTTCTGGAAACATTATCAATTATCCATTTGCTACTAACTTACTACCCAAAAATACTGGTCTTCAGTAAAGCTACAGTAGGTATACAGACCATTTTGATACATTATGAACTCCATTAACAGATTTTTCTTTTCAATCATCAACTTGTCTCAAAGATATAAATATTTAAGTAACAGTGCCAAACATAGTATTTGAAATGTCCTCATGTCTTTTAAATGTTTCTAAAACTTCATAACCCTATCTAGTATTCATTTCTTACACTAGATTTGCCTTTCTTTAACATGAGGTAAATATTTTGACTACCGCACCCAGCTCTCAGGTGCTGAGGTTCTAAGACCTGAATTTCTTTCTAATAGCCACCAGGAGATTTCCACTTTTCTCTTCCTCCTCTTCCATTTATTTTTTATCTCTACCTCCAGGATCTGCAAATACTAACACTAGCCAAAAAAAAACCACTTCAAAAGGAAGCAACACTCTTCATGCAATCAATTCCCTGTCTTTCAATTTTAAAGACTCAGACACACGCATACACATACAAAAGGGAAGGGGGGGAACCCCTATTCATTTGTTTAGAGCCCATTATGAATGTCATTTCTAAAACATCCTCTTAATGCTTTCCAAAGATAGTCACCATCAACACCATCAAACTTTAATACTAACCCTAAGCACTTGCACTTTGAACTTTAAAAATGAGCAGTGAAATCATTTCAGGACCAGGCAAAAAATAAAAACAAACAAAAAACGCTACAGAGGAGGTTTTTGCTTGAGAAACAGAAAAGGGAAGCATTTGTGCTTGGCCTTGGTGAGCCAAACATTATAGAGAGAAGAAAAGCATTTTTTTTAATCTTGTTAACATTAAGGCCCGGTGCAAAAAGAAATAAGCAGGAGAATATAGACACCATGCCAAGATGGCAAAAATTCACAAAACAAAGCTAAATCTTACTACTGTGTAAGTGAATTTGAGGAAACCTAGTTCTGATGGGGGCGGGGTGGGGGAGAAGGGTAGACAGAAATGATTGTGAGCCACATCAAGAAGCCAGTTGTTTACCAGCTTTGGGGAAGGAATATTCTGGAAACTCATTGTAGTAAAAAGCCGTTTTTACTCAAAGTAACTTGAATGTTTCCTATTCAAACACTCAGCTCTAATTCTGTTCACCTGGTCTCCCTAAGTCCGTCAAGTTGAGAGAAAAATCATAGGCTGTGAGCCTTGTGATTCTACCGAGGACAGCACAGGTAGGTGGACGGGCACCATCCTGGAAGATGGCATCAGAGCATCCCTGCAGCGTTCCCATGGATAAATTATATAAATATACCTATCAGTAAATAAAAATAAATTATTTCAACGACGAGTAAAAGGCCACCTCCGGAGCCCTGCTTCCACATGCTGGCCCCGGGGGAGCGTCTGGAGCGCCATTCAGAAGGATGGCTCATCTCCCTGGGGTGAGGGCAGAAGGCAAGGCAGCCGCTCTGTCCTGCTGGAGCCGGGAGCTTCTGCAGCTGAGCCTCCGCTGCTTGAGACGAAACCAGGCTGTGCCGCGGCGCCCTGGCAGCCCTGACCCTCGGAGGACACGGATACGTGCCCAAGCGCGCGTGCGCTCACACGGACCCTCTGCACACAGCGCTCCACCCCTCCCTTCTCCCATCCCCGGCTCCAGCACCCAGAGCGCCGCACCCAGGGCTCCGAAGTCTGTGCTCTCTGCACCACGGAGCCGTGGGCCAGGCCTGGCTGCCTGACCCTGGCCCACGTCGGAGCCAGTTGGAAAGTGTCCCTCCTTGCAGGGAAGAAGTGAGCCAGCCAGCAGCTGCAGCACGCACCACACAGCCCTGCTCTGACAGTGCCCTGGGCACATGTCCCTCGGGGAATCGAGGCTGCAAAATGTCAGGAGGTAGATGTATCTGCACGGGCAAGTGCGCCAACCGAGCGCCCGTGTGCGCACTGCAGAAGGTGTGCAAGCGTGCAGCCAAGGCTGACACTGAATCCACCCACATGCACACACATCTAAAAACCGCAATCAACCGAGGAAGGTGTCTCTAAACGTGCAGCAACTCTGGTGCAGTATAGTGATTAATACCTGGCATGCCACAGAGATGAATCACAGCTATCTGTCCCCAAGTAAGCCCTTCACCAGAAAAGAGTGGATGGTGAACTAGAAGGCTCTTTCTTGAAGCCTCCAATTAATTTCTATATTTCTGACCATTTGCCTTTGGGGATTCAAAACAAAACAAAACAAAAGAGCAGAGTACAATTCAGTGGAAGTGTGTCTTTGTCCCCAGAGCTTTCTGCCTGTGCAAGCATTTCATGGAGTCAGCCAGCAGCCCCAGCCTCCGACTGAACTTGGCGGAAGAGAACTTATCTATATTGACTTATATGTTGCACAGAACAGACAGAAATAAAAGTCTCAGACGGGCCCTTTTTCACCCAACAAAGGCTTATTTTTTTCCCCCTCCTTCGCTGGGGCTCAAGCACTCCTGCCCTGCGTGCTGCCACTTTAAACATGATCAGATCTGTGCTTCATTGCAAATAACAACTGACCGACAATAGGCCCTGCTTCATAGATTTGGGAATGTTTGGCTTCAGCTGCCAATGACTGAAGGCCTTTCGCTCCCATCGGCCAGTCACAGTCCGCTTTGTTGTTGTCTGTTGATGTGTCTGTGCTCATTATTCCTTGACATGCAACATCCCCCCTCCACCCTCCAACCATCCACCACCGCACAGAAAGCGAGATTCAAATGGGAACAGCTGTAGTGGTTCAATGGGAAATGATGCCTCTTGTGCAAAGGGGAGGGAGAGAGGAAAGGGAGAGGACCTATTGGAGAAAGGCGACAGCTTTCAGAGAGTCCTGTATAAGAAATCTACTTTTGAATATACTTCAGTGAAATCGCTGTTGAAATAGGCCGACAATGGAAATCTGCCCAGATTGAAAATGCCAGCTCTAATTCCAAAGACAATTCCTAGTTAATAGCTGTTGCATTTTTTAAATCATTTCTAGACTTTGAGCTTTTGAACTAAATGGCTAGCTGGGGAATGTGACCATTTATGTGTACGTTGTGGGTACAGATGGGCACAGATCTACACAGAGCTCTAAGTGGAATTTTTTTCCTAACACATTTCGAATTAATGAAATCATAAGAATTATTTCTTTAAGAATTAGTGTATGTATGAAAGGAACCGTTGGTTTAGAATGATAATCTAACATGGAAACAAAATTTGTAACACCACACTATAAGGTTAAAAAGAAAATAGTATAATAAAGGAAATACAAAGGCTTTGGCATGGTTCTTACAATCAACAATGGTTAATTTTGATATGTAGTTGTGAACAACTTCAAAACACTTAAGTTTAAAACTCTTGCAAGCACTTTTAATTGATTAGGAATGAATTCTAGATGCACAAAATGATTGGACTGTGAACAGTAATACAACTATATCTAAGAACAATTAATTTTTGCTGGCCAAAAAAGAAACGTATGATTGCATGAAAATGTGTATAAAACATCTATAGAGTATTCTTGTCAAATATAAATGAAATTAACTTTATTATAGAAATCATTCTGAGGATTTCTAGGGAAGACAAATACTTACATTTTGACATAAAACAAATTGGATTTTATCGAAGACACACTCTACCTTTTAGCTATCAACTTTTTTCTTCCTTGAATTTATATCTTACCCTTTTTTGCACATAAACTTCATCTGTTAACAACCTTTGGAAAACCAACAGATATTCTTACATAAATCTAGTGCATGTTGTTCCAGGTTTAATTATATGCAAAGGAATGATACAAACTTGGAACATCAGTCCATAAACTATGAACAGATGGGTAGAAGTATTTGATATATCTTGATAAAACTCTTAAATTCGTGGCAAAGCTTGTTGATCATGGTTTCCTTTTTTTTTTTTTAAACAACTCCATGACCAACACAGATCAAACATCCATCCAGTCTACGTTGTTCTTTTTTTCATAACATACAAATGCCCATTTACAAATAATACACCAAAATGAATAAAAGTTTGGATACCAAAATGAAGATTTGTTCCAACTGATATCGTGCCTTCTGTATACAAAGGTCCTTGTTTCAAGTCCGTTCCCCAGTGGTACAATACAGGACACAATTGCAGAACTGAAGTGCTTCTAATAGCCATCTTTCTTTCCTTCCTGAACGCCCAACTGCTGTGTCCACATAGTCACTGACTGAATTAACACAATATATCCTTTTTTTTTTTTTTACTGTAATCTTGGCCAATACTGAGACATATCAGGTTCACTTCCAGGAACTTGAACTGGAACTGACACACCAGGGGAAATGAGTCCTAGAAGTGGATGAAAGAAATAGCCATGTAGAAATTCCCTTCGAGAGACAAGCACGGAGTATGAATTTATGGGTTAAAAAATAATCTCGAATACTCTCTAATGTTCTAACTGTATTTTTAAAAATACACAAACAGAAGTAGCACCTTCAGAAACCAGAGAACATGTTTATACATATCTATTCAATCCCAAGTCCTCCCACACAAAAGAGAAAAAAAAAACAAACCTCCATTTGTTTGTATGTTTG
Source organism: Neomonachus schauinslandi (assembly GCF_002201575.2). Taxonomy (NCBI): domain Eukaryota; kingdom Metazoa; phylum Chordata; class Mammalia; order Carnivora; family Phocidae; genus Neomonachus; species Neomonachus schauinslandi. The sequence continues at coordinate 27,769,310 of NC_058413.1, read as the reverse complement.
GAACTTCAGCAATACAACTATCTCTGGAAAGCCCTCGTGGTACTTCTTCATTTGCAGTGAAAGGCAGGGAGGAGTTGGGAGGGTGAGAAGTCTTCTGACAACACTCACCATGCTGCCCCCTCGCTCGGGCCCTCACCCCCCTCACCACTGAGCTCTGGCTAATAACCTCTCTTCAGAAAACTTACATTCTCGGGCCTTGTCTTCATAGACAACTTCTGTGACCAAATTCAGGAAAAACAACTTTGCTTTTTGTCTACATGGTATCAGGTTACTAACTCGCCTGACTGAATTTCCCCCTTCCAATCAGTTTTCCCCAGAGAAGCGAGCAGCGAAGAGTTAAAACACACCGTGACACAAGGCCAGGAGGTTCTTTTGAGGTGCACTTTGAGTGAAGGGCGATCACCTGGCAAGAGAAGCTGTGAAGGCCACCTCCGTGTAGCCTACAGGGAACGGTGGCTCACCTGTGGAAGTGGTGCCCGAGGTGCCCATCGGCTGACTGTTCATGTGTGTCTGCATATGGGGGGGGGTGTACGTGTCGTAACTCCGCCCGTTCACCGAAGGGCTGGTGGGCAGCATGCAGGAGTACGAGGAGGTCTGGCTGGGGACTGGGGGCTGAGAGGAGAAAGGCAAACCAGTGGTTACCGAGCAGCACATCCCACGGCCACATCCCCAGGCTCTCTCCTCCCCGGGAACCGTGCCGACAAGTCGGATCATTAAAGATGCCCTCGTGTAAAGTACTGGAATTCCATAGGATAGCTTGGCAATCAGGCCTCCAACCAGGCTTTCCACTGACCACTGCTAGAGTAAAGTTGCCTAAAAGTACTATGCATTCAGACAACTGTCTAGCTAGATGGTGGGCACTATCCATAAAATTAGGGTTTTTGTCCATTTTTATCTTGGACCTCTGCCGGCATCTTCAGAGAAGCTATGGCATGAGGACTTCCATTAAAACACCGCCTCTTCTGCAAATCCAATCTATTTGGGAATCTAGTGACCCCCAAATCCTGTATCTCAAGCTTTGGGCAGAGACCTGTGTGAGGAGTTCTCTAGAAAGTCTGCTTCAGAGACCCTGGGAGCCCTTCATGGTTGGACTCATGGGATTAAAGATTCTTTGAAGAGGCAGATCAGTAATGATCTCAGATTAAAATGGTCAGAAGTATCAGTAAATATCTAGCCCCATCCTGAGAATTAGCTGTGACTTCCTTATAGATCTAAAAAACCCAATTTTTTTTAAAGATTTTATTTATTTATTTGAGAGAGAGAGAGAAACAGCGTAAGAGGGGAGAGGGTGAGAGGGAGAAGCAGGCTCCCCACTGAGCCGGGAGCCGGATGCGGGACTCGATCCCAGGATTCCAGGATCATGACCTGAGCCGAAGGCAGTCGCCTAACCAACTGAGCCACCCAGGCACCCCCAGATTGGGTTTTATCCATAAAATTGGGTTTCTACCCTCTAACTGTTTGGACTGGTGGTACTGAGGAGGTAAACCTTTCTCCTAAGTGAATAAGAAATACACAGAGCTGAGACAAAATCTCTCATGAGCTCACATGGACCTATTCCAGGGCAGCAAGATTGGGATGAATTAATAGAAACATAATGCCAGGAATAAGGGAAATGATAGTACTACTACTCTGTTCTGCAAACTGCAGAAATGTGTAACATTTCAAGAATCACCTTCTCAGAAAGGGTGACCCACTAGAGAAGGTTCAGCGGAAGACACCCACCCTTTGTAAAATCATTGAAGATTTTGGTCAACAAGATGAACTGAAGGACAGACAGACCAACACCCGCCCCCCAACTCCAAAATTCAGAGGATAAATTTTCTCTGAACAGTAGAATTATTAATAACTTTTTAATTTTCTTTATGCTTTATGAATGTATGTATGTTTTGTTTTGTATAAATTGTGTAACTTAAAAGTTAGTGTTTGAAATAAATTGACCCCACACCAGTCTATAGGTGGAAACAACCTTAATAGAATAGTAGCACCTATGTAATTGCTTCTAAATATTTTCTCATATATAAATTTTGTTATTTTGGCAGAAATCTAGATGTTGCTGTAATTTGCAAAACTAAACAAGACATTCTGCGGCCTTATTAAAGTCAGAGGATGACTGCTAACATCAGGTTCAAAGAGGCAAGCAGGCCTTGAGGGCCCTGCCAGAATTTCAGCTTGCATTTGTTTCTAATTCCCAAAATCATTTCCTCTAGGCAACCTGACTTCTGGAAAATTCCACAGCAGTTGTAGTAATACCAACCAATGGGCCGGTAATCCCTTAAGATACATTAATTGCACTATGGCTACTAATATCCAGATGCAATAAAAATCAGCATGTGTATAAATTCCTCTGAAGTTGCCTATCTAGCTGCTCCTATTTTAGTCTGAAGACTGTGAAACGTTTATTTTGCTGTTATTTGGAGTTGAAATTCATCAAAAGACATTCAGGGGTGAGTAAACAATCTGTGTAACCCCAGCACTGTTTGCAGCCGGGGCTCAGGCTGGCCAGTCTCACGCCATCCGGCATCTTGCAAGTACTGCACAAACAGGAATCCTGGCAAAGTCACCACAGAAGGCCCACTAGAAGACCAGTTTTTTTCCCCATCAAGAATCCATCCAGATCCAAAGCTGTAGTCCACCCCACCTGCCTTATTATGCAACTTCCATCAGAAAGGGCTAGTAGCCTAGTACAGGGCCTTGCACATGTAGGAGCTGATAACCGTTCACAGCAGAACTGAGAGTAGAGGCAGGTTGTTATACCAAGTGAAGACCATCAACGTATCCAGGCAGCTAGCATGCCACAAACTCATTACGTAATTCATGGCAGAGACGTGCTAAATTTTTAGCAAATACCTCTATTCCTTTTTTTATTGTAAGATATAGAAAGAAAACTCACCATTCCTCTATATTAAAGTATATCCTACTATGCAAATAGAAATCTTATTTCTGATCCTTTTTTCCTTCCTCACCGGTTCATCACACATACTCTAAATAATATCCCAAAATGCGTACACAGGTTATGTGATCATTAATATGAACACATTAATATAAACCCAAATTTACATATACTAACCCCTTACTATCGAATAATGTGCCAGCATTATTTCCACTTTCTGGTACCCAAAACATGCCCCATCCCCACCCAGCGTTACCAAGCTACCATTCCCTCTGAGCAAAAGGCAGATTAACTTGGTTTTTATGTTTTCTTCAGAGCATGAATCCATCAATCCATCGGTCCGACTAAAAGACTGGACTGACTGTTAAAACTTGACCGGTGAAGCCTATCGCCGCGGTGAGCAAGGCTCCCCAGGGCGCGCGCGGCCAGGGAGGTCTGCAGGCCCCGACCCCCTCCTCACTACTTCTCGCAGGCACCCATTCCGCACGGGCAGTCAGCGGCCTCACTTACTTGCATAGGCAGGTTATTCGCCATGGTGAAGCTGGGCATGGGGGGCAGAGCGCTGTACGTGTTTGTGAGGGCCGTGTCTGTCCGGCCCAGCATGGAGCCAGAGGTGAAGGAGGAAACTGCAGGAGAAGGACACCACAGTCAGTCAGGCCGCGAGTCAGAGCCAACAGGTGTGGCACATTTATGAGGACTATGAATATTCCAATTACCAGGCGTGGTGGGTTGTGGGATCGGTTGATAGACACTGGTGCTGAAGCTACTGCTGATGGGGATGTGACTGGGTGTGTTGCTGGCCTGTCTTCTCTGGTTCCTCAGCTTTTCTTCTCTTCTCCATTTGGCCCTCCGATTAGAAAACCATACCTGGAAATCAGATGGACCAGGTCAGGCCTGTGCCCACCCCCAGCTCAACCTCCCCCCTGGTGCCACCACTGCTCCCCACCCCCAGGCCCTGTCCCCCAGGGGGCAGCAAATCATTTAGCAGACTGAATATTCCTCAGGAGCGCCTCGGTCTCCAGAAAGGGCAAATGCCAGGCGTCACAGAGCATGAAACCGCATGGCCCCTGGGTACCTGTATTCTCGCTTCAGGTAGATCGATTTTGGCTGCTAGTCTTTCTCGGGCGAACACATCCGGATAATGGGTTCTCTCAAACTCTGAAAGAGGAAGTTGAGTTTTCCATGTTGTGGCAGAACTACACAAAATGTGTCAACCAAGCCCCGGCTCAAGCTGGTTCCTACCTCCCCATTTCTGTCACCTCCAACCACTTCCCTTAAAAATGCTGCCACCACGGGGATTGACTGTACTTGGAAGAGCTATCCCACCAGAACCAAGTTCAATTTTCTTTGGAATGACATTCATTCGAGGACCCTTCTGTGGCCTGAATTAGCCAAATCATCATTTTCTTCTTTATGAGAAGTCAGACTCTTAGCCTTTGAATTATGGGTACAAGAAAAGAAGAAAGAAAACACACACACACAGAAAAGATGCCCAGGGGAAAAAAAAGGGGGGGGGGCAGAAAGAAAAAAGAAACCTTTTTAGTCCTCTATGCAAAGGGCCCTGGCTAAATTTAGCTCTTTGTACTGAAGATGGGGCATTTAGTTTGATTTACTGCTTCTCTACTTTGAAAAACTCCATCACCTTTCTCCAGGGCCTCAATTTGCTCTTGGGTAAAGGATGTTCTATTTCTCTGCAGCTTCCGCTTCAGCTGAAGTCGCATTTGGGCCTCATCTGAATCTTCTCCGTTGGAACTGATGGAGTTGGTATTCTCTCCCCCTCCTTCCTGTTGCTGGCAGCCATCTGGAACAAAAAGAATAGGACAGTAAGAGAAATCTGGAATAACTTGGAGCCGGGGTAGAGCCATAAACTCCAAGAACATTCTGACGGTCTCACCAGGACATTCCCTAGGTCACTAAGTGTCTCCTAATAAAAGACATGAGCAACATATGTTACCTTTCTTTCTCTTTTTTTTAAATCAAGTTTTTATCTTTTTATCTGTTTTTGTCAGGAAGAGACTGTACAATATAGACATTACAGAGTAACAGGTTTTTGAAGAACAAAACGAGCACTGAAGTTTCCAATTCAAATGGTCTCATAACTAACCTTGAGTCCCAAATGCCCCGCTCAGTTCCCTTTCCCTACAGAATTTATTTACCTATAGCTCTGTTGGGAAAATAGAAGAGTGATGTTCAAGATTTCAGCTGATCTATAATCAGTAATTCCTATCTAATCAATTAGATGTTGATAGGTTTGTAGAAAATGCTATTAAGAAACCAAACCAAGCTTGTAATCTTTTTAAAAAAATATTTATCTAGTTTTTATTTGAATTCTGCACAGTCAATTTCATTTTAAAGGTTGTGAATTTAGAAATGCTCGCATTGTTCTGCAGTTTTATTCAACTATTGTATGAGTGCGCTTTGCCTTGACACCTATTACGAGCACAGCTGTAATTATATCATCACCAAGAACAGGCTATAATTGCTGAAAATGGAATTTTATATTTAGATAAAAGGACTGTCCATTCTTTGTAATGTGTTGCACCAGAGAAAAGTAAGATTTCTTTTAAATTTTTAACGTGTAATTTTAAAAAAGAAATAGTAGAGAGTTCACTAACTAGCTAAATATGCTATGCTGCAGCTGAGTCCTTGGCATATCATTTAAGTGGTACATTTTTAATTAGGGCATTTCCACCACTTTTAATGTAATTTCTATCATTAAACAGGGGAAAGTTTTATTGTTTTCCCTTGCTGCTTGGAGGGCAAGATGTACACTTGGGCTAGCTACGTCTTGCCTTACCTCTTGCTCCTGAGGCCACAGCCTGTCTGAAGGGAGGACTCAGCCCTCACCGGGCCTCCAGGGCCACTGCAAACTGGGTCCTGGGTCTTAGGTCCTGAGGCTCCCAAGGGATACCAAAAGGGGTTGCCCCCTAATCCTAGAAATTTGGCCAGTTGGGGGGGGGGGCGGAGGGGCATCTTGGTGGGAATCGACTTGGCCAGAAATATCATTTATAACCAGGAGACAATAGGCAGCGCCTTCAAAGAGTTCAGGGAATTGTGACAAGATCTAGTGGGATCTTTTCAGGAACTTTGAAATGTTTTAAAACCCCAACTTTCTCCCCCATTTAAACAGGCGGATTCATCGGCACTGGCCACCATATGGGCCCTTGGAGATCTATTGAGATGACCACCAACACTTGAATAGCGAGGGGCTGCTTTTCAGCGCCGCACAATGCCCCGCGAGTAAGGGAAACTATTAAACTCCTGGGGCAGGAGCGTTGGCAAACTTTCGTGGGCAGAATTTTGAGGCCACAATGAGAGCGGACAACAAAAGGATTCTCTTGAGGCGTGCAGCGGGCCACATTGTGTTACAAGAAGCCCAGTCAACAGACTTTTCAGTGAAGTGTGTTAACCCCTCTGCTCTGCTATCATTAATCACTGTCCGAAGAGCGGGCGCCTCAATGCTATTTAGGGCGCTTGGCTGGGAGGATGGAGGGTGGATGGGGGGCCAGAGCAGGGGGTGGGGGGAGGCAGGGAAAGTGGATGGGGACCAGGCGGGCTTGTGTGGGAGGGGCGGATGGGGAAGGCAGGGAGGATGGAGACCAGGTCTGGGGCGGAGGAGCCAGACAGAAGGGAGGATGGGGGCGAGGGGGCGGGTTGGAGGGGAGGCAGGAGGGGGCCGAAAAAGATGGAGGAAGAAAGAAGGCTTCAAAGAGACAGAGACCAGAAAGGTATAAGAAGGACAGAAAAAAGTGCTGAGGGGGAAAAGAGGCAAGAGGGTCTAAGGAGACGGAGAGAAAGGAGAAAAGGAAGACAAGGGAGAGACCGTCACTAAATAGACCGGCTCTACTCTAGGTCTTCTTGCGCTACTTCAGAGAGGTAGGGGGTCTGCGGAGGGCTGCTTAGCTGAGGGAGACGCTGGACTCACGTGTGTGGGCACAAGTGTCTGTACTAATTTACTGCCCCAAGTTTCCAGGTGACTTTCCAAAGTAAAAAGAAGAGTCCCCCCCCCCCCCCCCCCCGGGCCATTTTCAGATTCAGTGAACGGGGAAGACTTTAGAAATAGACCTTTTTGGCCAGTTAACTAGAAACTAGGCCTGTGGGTTATTCCTTTTGGAAAACACAAAAATCTCCGACCAGCCGACGTTTAAGGACTGGGGCGTTGAGGAGAACGCAATCCTATCTCGCGGGAGTGGGGACTGTGCCTGCCAGGTCACTCATGCCCGCCCCAGTCCTTTTTCTAGCATATTTGATCTCACCAATTAGATAAAGCTGCCCAGGTTTCCCTCAGAAGACCCCCGCAGATAGCATTCTCTATTCTCGTTTGCTTCTCTGACATTTTCCTAATTTTAAAACTTGGAGATTTGCACGCTCTCCTCCCCCCTCCTCCCCCCCATCTCTCTCTGTCTCGCTGTCTCTCACACACAAACGCAGGCGTGGCTCTCACTTTGGAACTGACATTTAAGGGGTAGGGGAAGTCAATGGGGATAGAGAGCCCTTTGGGGAGGCGCGGGGGGGGGGGGGGGGGGGAATTAGAGGCCGGTCAGGAGAAACCCGGGGCAGCAGGATCCCTCCACGACCTCGCAGAGCGGGCGTGCCCCGCTGGAAGTTTGTTCGCTACTTTCAAAGTAACAACTGTTCACAGCCAGGCGCTGAAGGAGAGGTCACTCTTAGATTGGGCGCCCCCCTTCTTCTCCCCTTTAGTGGATTTACCTTCCACTCTTAAAGCTTTTAACAAAAATAAAACTAAAAGTTGGATCTCAAATTCTCCAAATGATAAACCTAAGTGGCAGACAATTAAGATATCTTCTTTAAAAGGCGCCCCCTCGGAGCGCGCAAAGAAGCGGCCTTCAATGGGCGCCGTCCACCTTCCAGCCTAATCCGTGAGAAGGCGAGTGAAAGCGCCTCCCATTATCCCAGCCCCAGGACCATCTGACGCTGGGGATAGGATTTGTTTCCTGGAAGAAGGAGAGGAGAAGAAAAAAAAAAAAAAAAAAAAGACGCTGGGAAATAAAATCATTCCTTAGTTTCTTAGTGTCTTAATCAGTGAGGCGGAAAACAAGCAAGAAAAGATAGCAACCCGGTTGCGGCACCTCTTCAGCTCTGGAGCGCGGATCAAAACATTGTAGCATCTGTTGAAAAGAGACTGACTAAATCCTATAGAGGGCCTGGGTATTATGGGGGTGGGGGTGGGGGGGGAGGAGATAAGAAAAAGTGTCTCCGTGATCCCTAAAACCACCAAATCGCTGGAGAATTGGGGCTGGATAGAGTTGTCTCTTGTTGTTGTCAGCCCACGTCGTCACGATTTTATTCACCGCCGCATGGCATTGATCAGATGGAAACCATATTTGTCTCCCTCTGAGACCTAACCTCGCCTTATGCTTTCGGAGTAATGGACTCTTTAAAACCCCCAAACGGCTTCCTGGGCCGGGAGAGGGGGCGAAGGAGGGAGCCGGGCCTTCTTAGCACCGACAGGTCTGAGGATTCCCGGGGCGCGTCGGCCGAAGCCCGCCACCAGCTCCCCGAGCCCCCCACGCCCGGGACCCCGCCCGGGTGGCCCGGCGCGTCCTGCCCCCGCAGCGGGGGCGGCGGTCGGCGCCCGCGGTCGCCGCATCCGAGTGGGTTTCTTAAGGGGGCGGAGGGGCAATTGGCAGTTGGTGAGTCAGAATTCTCCAGCTATTGGGCGCCTAAAAGTTAAAGCTCCTGAATTAGCGCCACCTCCCGCCGCAACCATCACCACGGGGTCCTTGCGTGAGGCTCTCGCTTCCCGCCCTCCAGCTTCCCAGGACGGAAAGCTGCCCTAATCGGGCGCCACCTCTGGTGGAAACAGAGGGGCTGGCAAAACTGCTGCCCTGGGCTTGTGTCCGGGCTCTGGGAAGCAGGAGGGTGGACGTCCTCTAGGCCCCAAGCTAACGTGAGCCCTGGCACCGAGGGGGTGGAGGCTCTGGGCTCAGCCCTCCCAGACCCGGCCACCGCGCCCCGCGCCCTCCCCAAGAGTTCTCGGACCCTGGCTGCCAGCCTCGGCGGGGGAGGGATCACAAGGACCTCCGGTTTGCTGGGGGTTGGGGGGCGGGCGCTGGGGAGTGCCAAGTCCGGGTGTCTCTTGGGTCTGTCCAATGTGCGCACGTGGGACTCCCAATAGTTTCAGAGGTCAGGTGAGGGTGTGGTGGTCTACACTCAGCCCTGTCACTCCCTGTCATCCAGGCGGCAGTGGGCCTGGGCCTGAGGCCGGAGCGGAGGCAGCGCCTCCTCGGGTGTGCCCCACGCACCCCGGGAGGCCGCGGGGTCGGGGCCGGATCCGACGACAGGGCCCGCGGGGTCGCCCAGGGGAGGCCGGGCCCAGCGCATCAGGAGGCCTCCGCCGGCCCAGCGGCCGCGCTGGGAAACACTGAGCGAGCGCTTTGCTCCCTATCTTCCCAGTGTCCGTCCTATATTGTTTTCTCCTCTTAAAACTGACATGTCTAATTGGCAATTGGTGCCGAATCGTGTCCAGAGGTCTCTTGTGGAACATTTCTACAGCTGTCTCCTTCAACTAGACGCTTATTCATGTCGCCTTAATGAGAAACAAAACGTTCTCTAATGAGCAATTACAGAGCGACAGGATTGTTCCCATAACAAATTCTTGCGAGTGACAGAAGCATCCTTTGTACCAGATATTTCGCATACTGTTACCGATTTTCCCTTCTCTAGCCCGGCTCCGTGGAGGCGCGGGGCACCCGGAGCGGGTCCGGGAGCGCACTGACGCGCGGGCAGCCCCGTCGGCGTCCCCGCGCCGCCGCCCCCGGCCCGGAGCCCCCAGGCTTCCTCGTGCTCCGGGGAGTGAGACGCCACGTCCCATTATCCCGCATATTATCTCCTTGTCACAAGGACAACAAATACCGATTAATCTTCGGAGTAAACTGTTTCCTATTCTTGACCACGCTACCTCGGGGTGTGTAGGGGAGGGGAAAGCCAACCGGCCCCACCCCACCCCCATCTGCTCCTCTTCCTCCATTCCTTCTCACAGATCCTGCGACGGTCCAGATTCCTTCTCTCCTCCCAGTCCCCTCCCCCCCCCCCCCCCCCCTCCCCCCCCCCCCCCCCCGCCCCAGCCAGCGGCTCCGGACACCCCGCAGGCCGGTTCACAGTATCCTCACCCCACCCTTCTGTGCAGTCGCCACCCACAGAGGGTGAGAACTGGGGGCCCAGGGAAGCGGAGGGAATCCGGCCAGAGATGATGGGGTTGTTTGAGTTGGGAGCCCACCACTTCCAGTGCCCTATCCTGTGCTCCGCCCTGCATCTCGCTGCTCGCCCTTTCATATGCACCCTACTCATAGTCACATAATTTGTCAATTACGGCAAAAAGCAAAACGATACAATTATGTTTACCTCGCAGTCTGTCAGTGTGTTAACTTGTCACACTTCTACAGCAAGGGGGCTCTCCGTGCATTTTAATGGCAAATTTGAATAGGGCACCACACAGCTAACTCTTACACACGCACATATTCCTGCCCATAAGCTACGCGCGCACACGCACCAGTCACATTCTTACTAATCCTGACATCCACTACCCTCAAATTCGAAGGCCAATGAGATAGTTCAACAAATACTACCCTCATACAGGGCAAGTCAGTGTGTCCCAAGCCTTTAAAGAGTCTCTCCACTACGTTCTTCCAGCACAGAAGTGAGGAGAGGGGAGAAGTTGGGGGAGAAGTTGGGCAAGTGGCTCCCTATATGGAGACTTTTGAGGGTGAGTGCTCGGGTTTTTACCTTGCGTAGGTTGCCCTGGCACAGAAGTCCCCGGATACCAACCCGGGCGGGTGCCCCAGCTTCCGGTCTGCCCGTTCAACATCCTTAGTTTATCATACATGCCGTCTGCGCCCATCTGTTGCTTTTCGCTAGCCAGGTTGCGAAGAACTCTGTTTATTGATGACACCTGCAAATCAAACCAAAATCAAACCAAATGGTAGCGTCTCCCGAAGACAGCTGCCCTATCTTCAGTCCCCAATTCAGCACACCCACTCTCTTAAAGAACGACTCTTAACACGCTAAAACACACACACACACACACACACATACACACACAGTTTGTTTGGGAATCAAACAAACTCCCAGCCATCCTGGGACAGTGGGTGGATTTGCAGAGACATTTTGGACAGAATGACAGCCATCACTTTGGGCGTGGAAACTGGGTTGGGCAGAGAATGCGGGATGGAGAGGGCATTTCTTCCTTCACTGCTGCTGGATGTCTGCGGTGACCTAATCTTTGTTAAAAGACTTCCACAAAAAAGACTATGACTTGGTTTAGAGCTCTCTTTCACTTTGTTTCATATTAGGGCAGAAGTGGACGTTTGACACCTGAAGGAAGGTTCAGGCAGTCTGAATTGGAGGAGGTTAGAATTTGGTTTTCATTTTCATTTTCCTTCTTGATCCAAGGGCCTTTGCCTGAGTGCCTCCACCCTCTACTTTGCAGCATGCAAATAAGGTGAACAGCTCCCCACACTTGACTCCCATTTTCCAGAAGATCAAAAAAAAAAGGTCAGTGTCCTCCTCTCAACACCCCCAGATACAGAGGTGACATAGGTGGAGCAGGGAGGGGACAGAGACAGAATGACACTGGTAGGGAGGAGGTGGGTAGGCAGGTGAAGAGAGAGATGGTAGAGAGGAAAGAGCATGGGGCTTAGGGCAGGGAGGGGGAATGTGATCGGTGAACTTACACTTGGTATGTTATCGTTGGTACAGACCCCCTCGGACAGTAATCTGTCTCGGATTTCCCAAGCAAAGATGGACGGGCACTCCCGCTTATACTGGGCTATTTTGCTTACAACTTCTGGAGTCGCTACTCTCGGTTTACTACCACCGATTGCCCTGGGTCTGATGGAGCCAGTCTCGTAATACCTGCCCAGAATTTTACTCACACATCCGTTGGACACCTGCATAGGGGAAGTGGACAGAAAACCACATTATTAATAATTTCAAGACAAAAATAAAATTGTTTAAGTATGCATTAAACAATGACAAGCTTACGTTTTGATTGTCCAGCACTTGGACTTTTGCATCTGCATGGGTCTATAACACAAAAATATACCTTCAATGGTATGAGAACTTACTGTAGAGAGCTTTTTTTTCTTAAAATTACATTTGTAGCCCTAAAAACTACAAATATGATGATACTTTCAAACAGTTTGAACTAAAAAAAAAAACTAATTTAAAAGTTTTTTTTAAAAAACTGTTTTCTTAAACATTTGCCTGAAGATGCATCAAAACGAAGTCAGATTAATTTTTTTGTGCTGACCTTGCTTAAAGTGGTGTTATATTTTAATGAGCAAAAGAGGAAAATAAACTAAAATTGTACTTATTTTCCTTAAAAAAAAAAAATGCCCAGTTGAGTAAATGTGAGTTAGGTAGGGAGGTAAATAGCATTTGCCTTTTAAAATCAATATATATTCTTCATGAATATGAAGAATGCAAACAAATATCTCAAAATCTGAGGTGAGCATGGGATGAGGGAAAAGAGAATGAAATTATGCTGGTTTATACAACTCAGCTTATATAGTTCATAAACTGTTACCACAATTAATGTTTTTACCAAATGAAAAGAGAAAGGTGCTTGGTTTTTTTTTTTTTTTAATTCACACACATTTTTTTTTTCCTTAAGCAGATGAGTTATCTTATGTGACTGACCCAGGTTGAAAGAGATAGGGAAGGATGTTGGAAGGAAAGGGGAAAGCGGGGATGGCACGGGAGTGGGGTAGGGACTGGGGTGGGGTGGGTGAGGGGGTCCATAATTAGCAGCGTTTACAGTAAGAAATGAAGAGAGGGCGTTGAGAGTGGAGGGCCGCGGGGGCGGCGAGTGGGGCGGCGCCGGGAGGATCACCTGCAGAATTCGGGAAATGTCGCACGGCCGGGCCCCGCTGTGAGCTAGCTCTACGATCTTCTGCCGGGTGGAGTCCGGCAGTGGCCGCCCGTTGACAAAGACACCACCGAGCTGATTCACTCCGCTGTGACCTGAGGAAAAGGGAGAGGAGAGCAGAGCAGAGCAGAGCAAGGAGGAGAGGAGAGGAAGAGGAGTAAAGAGAAAGAGGAGGAGGCAGAGGAAGGAGAAGACGAGGAAGAGGAAGAGAAGACAACCACAATGCATCCTCAGCTCCCTGCCAGAGCATGCCAAGCTCAGCAATCGGGTCCCTGCTATCGATCAAAAACGACAATGGGACCACGCAACCACGCAGGGCAGCAGGCAGCCCAGCCCCCAGGAGCACAGCCGTGCTCCTGCCCCCCGACTGCAGGAGCACCATGCAGACACCTGCCAGTGAGCAAGAACACACGCACCTCACTCCCACTCTCACTCCTGCCGTGCCCCAGCCCACTTGCCCCTCTTCATAAACATCCCGGCCAGCCTCTGAACCCACAAGGTGCAAACAGTCTTCCAAAAAATATCCTCCCAAAGATCCCCTCTGAATGTCACGGCAGAACGTGCGTCCTACGGAACCCACACTCAATCTCCAAGGTCTCTGCATTGTTGGAACTGTGATAGCAAATCCTACAGCTCTTCAGCATTCCCTTGGACTCCAGAGTCCAGAAACGTTTGCCGTCACAATCCAAACTTTGGCGAAGGCACAATCACCAGAGTTGAAAAAAAATTACGTGTATATCTATTACGTTACGTTACATTACATATATATATACATATATATATGAAGAGATGGGAAGGGAGTAGAGAAGAACCAGAGCAGCAAATCTGTGGCTGGTGAACCCCAACCTGCGCATCCAGTCCAGAGCCCCAGATCGGCTCCAAACACAAAGTAGTTCGGCTTGCAGCAGAGGGGCCGAGAGCCTGGAGTCCATTCGCCCAGCTTGCTTGACTTCCGCTGCTAACCTCGGCCTTCCACACAGCCAAGCACAGATATTAGCAAAAAGTGACAGGAAAAAGAAAGGAGCACACCACAGTGTCTTCTAGCCCTCCTTTATCTTATTATTCTCACAACCTCACCCCCATTGTCTAATCTCAGAGAATAGAGAAAGGGAGTTAGCACCTCTCAGTAGCCCCCTCCCCAGTAACCACAGGCACACAAATAAAGCCAATTGCCAATTTCCACTTCCTTAAAAATCTCCAACCTGCAGCCCCGACTCTAGAGAGCAGCCCTTCCAGGAGAAGACGTGGCTCCCTGCTCAGCTCCCTGCTCTCTCCTCTCCTCTTCTCTCTTCTCCTTGGAGCCTCTGATAAATTGACTCCAGGAGCCTGAGCTTCTTAGCAATAAATAAGCTCCAAATATAGAAGAGGGGGGAAAATATGATGAGCCTCTCTGACATTTGTCTTTAAAATAAAACTAGCTGCACGTCAAGTTTGAGCTTAATTTCTGGAAATAGGCGGAAGTCGCTCCGGATCATGCATGGAAGGCTAATTGAAAAGATCAGTCGGGGCGCTTGTGGCAGCCTTGTCACTTTGTGACAGTGCTCCGCTCCGGGAAATTGCATCGTCACGACAAACGGGACCGTGATAAAACGACCCTTTCCATCCCTATTTGTAGATCACTCAGACGAGATTGAACCGCACTCGTTTCCCCTTCGAGGGGAGCCACGTTTTCAGGGTAGCCAAAGGCTTGGGGCCGAGGGGGGGCCCTCACCGACGGGGGCGGGGGCAGAGCCTCAACTCGATGAGAAGTGACAGGCGTTTGGGGGATCTGGGCTCCGGCCGGGCCCAGCGCGAGCGGGGACATCTCGGGGACACCGCTTCTCCAACAGAACGAGGCCTAGTCCCTGCTTCCGGTTTCTCCTAAGTTCCCTTTATCGCCTTCCTTTGCCTCCCAAGACCAATCTACTGCTCCAGCTGCGGAGCCTTCCCTTTGGGGAAAGGGAGCCTTCCCGGGAAGCGAAAGGCTGTCCCAGAGAGAGACCGAGGAAGACTTTCCAAACTTCACGCACAGCCTGGGCAATTCCCAATCTGTGCCTGCCAAGGTGTGTGAGGCCGCCTAATCCGAGACTTCCCTCCTTCTCCCCCCCATTGCAAAAACTAACGGGCCGGCCACCTCCGCAGCGACCGCCGGCCGGTGCTCGGTGCTCGCCCAGGGGACGCCAGGGCCAGGTTGCCTCTGCCAGCGTCGAAAAGGCAGCGAGGAAGCGCCGCTCTCAGTTCCCCTTCAGAGGTTAAGCCTCAATCATTGTGTCCCTTCCCTGGGGACGGCTGGAGCTCTCGCCCAGTGGCGATGATTATGCGCCTAGAATTCGACCGCGAAGCATCTAATAGGAAAACATATGGTGTCAATTTGGATGCTCTGCGCCTCGCGCACACCCGGGAGCGAGCGGCACAAAGCCCTGCAGGCCGGCCCGCGACCCCGCGCCCCTCGGGGCCTGCAAACGCTCAGAGCCGCGCGCCCCGGCCGGGACCGGCCCGAGAGCCTACGGCTGGGGAGGCTGAGCTGCAGGGCGAGAACCCAGCAGCCAGGAGAGGTGGGCAGAAGCCCTTGCCTCGCCAAGGAGGGTCCCTCCCGGGCCTGGCAGGTTCCGCACAACTAACTCGCCCTAAAGCTCGCCACCTTTGAGTCCCCTCGTGCGCTTCGCGCCCACCAGCAGCGGAAGCACCTGGGGCGGCTAGCGCTTCCAGGACACATGGATCGGGCATTGGAGACCCTCCGAAGTCTGCAGTTCGCCAAGGGAAGGTTGCTAGAAGACAGGCCTTTCCGCACTCCTACCACAGCTGAACCCTTAAATCGCGTCCAGACTCTACACCTCACAACCCAGGCCTAGTTTCACTGGGTCTCCAGGCTCCCAGGCCCGGGCTCCAGACTAGCCCTGCCACATACCAGCACCCACGGACTGAGCAGGAAGGTGGGCTGGGGCCCAAGGGGCCTGGGTAGAGAGAGGATGGGAGGCACAGGAACGGGGAATCAAAGGCACTGCGGGCCTGGAACGATCAGAACCCGCATAGCCCACCAGGGCAGGGCTTCTCCAGCTCCAAGGCTCGATACCCACTCTCTTCCCAGACCCAGTAAACCTGCTCTGGCCAGTAACAGCCCCAGGGTCCCAGTTTACCACCTCCCCCCGACCCGCCCCCCCCACCACCGCAGGCCAGGGTGCCCCGCTCCCTTTGCCTTCTAGGCCCAAAGCTGGGGTGGGGGAGGGGAGGAGCTGTCCTGAGAGTGACTGGGGGAGGGGAGCCCCCCACCCCACCCCGCCCGGATGGCGGAGACATTCAGTCTTGGCTAAACCCAAAGGGGCCTCCTTCTCCTCGCGCAACTAGGAGAAGCCTCCGCCCCGCCCTGTTCAGCCCAGCCTCTCTCTCTGGGGTCAGAGCCCGGGCAGGGGCGGGGAGGGGGGTGTGAGTTACAGGATTTGGGGGGGATGGGGTTTCTCTACCTCAGCTTCGCAAACTCTAGCGGGCTGTTCTGAAGGGCCCAGCCCCTGTTCTTCCAGGAGCGAGAACAGCAGAGCAAACTCCCTCCCCTCTCGGGTTGCCGAGCGCGAAGGGGGGCGCAGCTGCCTCAGGTCCCCGGGCCTCTTCCCTCGCGCCAGACGGCCTGGCCAGCGTGGACACCGCGAACCTCTGCGCCCGCCCTCCCCTGACCCGCCGGTCCGCTCGTCCCCAGCCCAAAGTCTGAGAAAGACCAGAGGCACTTACTGTTCTGCATGCTGGCGCTGGCTGGGGGCCACGGGATCCCACGGGGTTCGAATAGGGGGCTCTGTTAGCAAGAACATAGGCGTTAATCCTGGGCCCACGCCAGGTAGGCCTACCTCCCAACAGAGGATGACCTGGAGCCAGGACAGCAGAATGCCCCTTCTTGAGGAAATGATCCACTCAATCACTTGGGGCCTTCTGAGGGGCATCCACCTCTGCCCTCCAGTGCATGCAAAATCTACCCTTTGGGTTACAAATAAAATACTCCAATATTCCCAAACTGTTTTCCCCAAACCCCCTAGTAGTTCACTCTTGAATCAGAAGAAATGACCCAATTTCGATTTTTTTTTTCTTCTTCTTCCATGTGAACAACAATGAAGAAGTATTTCTGACTCTTTCAGGTTTTGGAACCCAAAGCAGCCATCGCAGAACTTGCCTGAAATCTGGGATGTCTGTCCGCTCTTACAATAAAAGGTCTCACACATCTGCGCACCCCTAGTTAAAGTCTTCCCCCTAAGACAAAACAAAAGGAGAGAAAGGTATGTCAAACTGTAGCTCAAAAGCATAGGCCCATGGGCTCTCAGAGCCACACTCTCCGAAAAACACAACAAAACAAAACATGCATCTAGGGCTCAAACTACCCTAAAACCCTAAATCCCAGAGTCACAACCACATTTCCAGCTGCCTCTCTTGCAGACGTCCCCACCTTTTAAAAGTGGCTGCTCTGGCCTGGCTTGGGAGAACTGGAGAATCTGACAAGTCAGGGAACCATTTTGCAAAAATATCAAGAATCAGTTAAAGGGAAAGGGGAGAACAAGAGACACAGTGGCGTTAGGAACAGACGCCAAAGACTAATACCTGAGGTTTAGAGGGGAGGGGAGGAGGATCTCTAAACTTCAGGGTGCCTGAGGTGCAGGCTGGGGCAGATCAGAAGGACTGCAGAGCCCATACTCCTTCCTTAAGGAGTCTCACCACCGGAGTTCCCCCCAAGGCCCCCAGCACCCAACTCTCTGGCTACCCCTTCATCTTCCACTCTCTCCCTCAAAGCTTCCCAGCCAGGCCCCCACTCCACCCACCTCCCAGTCTTTCTGGGACTTTGAAAGTAGCGAGCCCAACTTTTCCCCCCCAAACCTCACTTATTGTGATTAACTTCTCTTTTGGTGTTTAGATCTTCCCCCCTTTTACTGTACTGTGACACACGCTGTCTACCTCGCCTCACTGCTTTAAAAAGTACGAACAGGAGGGGGTGAGCGTGGTCGACAAAGCCTACAGACAGCGAACAATGGCTTCTATTCTCCAGCTCTCCCCAAACCCAAAGAGCAAAAACGAGTCTCCCTAACCAGCAACACAGCTTCCAACCAAATGTACCAACAACCCACCAACTCACAAAGGGAACAGAGGGACACTTCTAGCTTTGTAAGTCCTGACCCAGCGCGGGTCCCCCAAGGTTCGCCCTCCACCACCCCCTCCCTGCCTTGCCCTAAAAAGAAGGGGGGGGGAGAAAATAGAAAAGTAATTTCTTGTTATAAATATCTGGAGGTAATTGTGCTACTGGTGTGAGTTGTTAGGGGCTGTAAAAAGATACAACGGCACCGTGGGGAGCTCAATTGGGAAGAGAGAGTTACAATAAAGAACCTATTCAAGAGGTTTGCAAAAAAAAAAAAAAAGAGGTAAAATAATTAAATAGTCACAGCATTATTTCTCCGTTTAAAAAAACTAAAATATTCGTTCTTTTTTTCTGTTTTGCTTATTGTGATTATTAATCTTGCCTGCCTACAAGCAAAGAATTCCAAGAAGTACATTTTTTCTCTTCAAGGCCATTCATGGTCTAATTTATTAACTAGCTGGGAGGCAGCTTAAATCCATAAAAATAAACTTAAGAGGAGGAATTTTCCCAGTTTCCGAATGTGGCCTGGTAAATACTGGAGACAGCAGAGGGCTACCTAGTTACCTCTAGCTGGGTTGGCTCCGAGGGCCTTCCTCCTGTCTCTCAGTCCCCACAACCACAGTCAGATCCAGGACGGGCAGAAACCCCAACTTCTTGAAGAATGTGCCTCCCCCACCTCAAAGTGGGACTCTGAAACTGCAAAGTAGTTGTGGCCAGGGAGAGGGGAAGTGGAATTCTCCTAGAAGGGGTAAAACTTCCTGAACTCCTCTCTGTAACCCACACTGGACTCAGCCACAACTGAATGCCCCCATCCTGGCCCAGACATTTTTGAAGCCATTAAAAAAAAAAAAAATTCACTAGCTGATTCCAGAGAGGCCCACCCGATTAATTTTTGAGGCAACCGGGAAGGTGGAAGCATTTCAAGTTCCAGTTCTGCTCCATTCCCACCTCAATCTCAGCTAAGAAGCTATTTAATTACTTAAGTAATCGTTAAAACTTAGTGCAAAAGCAACCCGGGAAGCTGGCCACGCGGACACCCGGAAGCAGTCGTGGACAGGGAGGCTAGAACCCCAGTTGCAGCCAGAACACCCGCGCCCCCCGCCCCCCCGGCCCCGCAGCTCAGCCCAGGGCTTTCTACAGCCCTAGTCCAGTCAGAGACTCACTTGGGGAAAGAAAGAGTCTCCAGACGCCTCAGAGTCCAATGGGGCCTCAGTCCTCTAGACCACTGGGCCACTGCCACCCCCATCCCGGACTCAAGCCTCTGCTTTCAAATGCAGTGGTTTTAATCACTTAATTCTCAAAATCCATCCCAAACTCCTCAGCTGGGGTGAAGGGGAGAGCTCACTTTCGGCCCTACCGGCCCCCAGCCAAAGAGTAATTAGCAATTAAGATGACAAAGTTTCACTCTCGGGCCAAATAAGATAACAACTTATCAAATTGCCTTCAGACATTTGCAAAGGTCGCTGGCTATGAAAAATGTAATGTCAACGGCAACAACTATTATTTCTCCTTGGTAAACTCACCAGGCTTTCAAGCTCTTTGCTTTTCATTTCATTTTCTGCTCCTGCCCCCTCCTCAAATCTTCCCAAGTTCGAGTTAAACGTCCAAAATGGCTTAGGAAGCTTTCGAGAGGATGGGGGGGGGGGGCGGGCAGGGGGAGAAACCACGTTCACTTTGTTTTTAAACTTTCTAGAAATCACTCATGACTGGAGGGCCGGGTTTAAGCACTCGAAAAAGAAAGCATTTCCACTTGAAATTCAACTCCATTTCCCCCCAATTACACTTGCTAAAATTCAGGGCTATTATGATCCAGGGAGACTGAGAAAATCTGCCCAAGGAAAGAGGCAACAACTTTATGAACTTTGAAAAGACACTTTTCCTCCTGGGGTCTTAGAATCGAAAAGCTCTCAAATTACTCAGACTAATTAGCTGGGAGAGGATGTGATCAGACGAGGGGGAAAGCCAATGCTTTCATATTGATTTTTTTTTTCTTTGAGGCCTCACAAAGAAAAAAATCAGGAGATTTGGATTATTATTATTATTTTTTTAAAGCAATCCACCTTTCCACCTCGAAACTTGTTGAAATGGCAACACCGGGTGCAGCTTTGTCAGAGGAAGACAAGGAAAAATACCCACCGAGCGCTGGGAGCTGGAGGATAGGGAAGACCCCAGCTTTCGCAGGGCGAGGGCGACGGTTGGGGAAGCCTGGGGAGTAGAGAGTTTTCAAGTTCCGAGCTCTACGCTCAACTTGGGGGCAAGAGCCTGGGGGCTTGATGGAAGCTGACAATCCTCCCGCTCGGCTCTGAGCTCCCTCGGAGCGCGCGTTCGCCCGCTTTGGCCTGGTGGCTTCCTTCCCGGCTCACGCTCACTCGCTCTTTCTCTCTGCCTCCAGCGTGTGGCTGCCTTGCCGACTGACTCTGCTCCGGCTGTCGGCGGGCGCGGTGCCCCTCGGCGCTCGAATGCCCGCGGACTCTTCGGTGCCCGAGCCGAGCGCCGCACAAAGCCGGAGGGCGGGCGGGCGGCGGCGCGGCGAGCTGGCTCCTGGGCGCTCCCTCCGCACGCTCGCTCCGTGCGCGCTCGCTGGGCCCTTTGCTGGACAAAGCAGCCGGCGGAGCCGGGTCTCCGAAGCCGTTCCCGGGCCTGGGGCACCGCAGAGCCTCTTCGTCCTCTGCCGCCGGCCGGGGGCATTTGGCGACGTTGGGGTCGGGAGCCGCGGCTGCTGCTGCGCCCGGAGCCTCGGTTCTTCCAGCGAGCCTAGCTCGTGCTGGCGCTGGGACTGAGCCGGCCGCCTGCCCCGAGCCCTGCGCCGCTCCCGCTCGCCGGCTGTCGCCCTCCGACGCGGGCTTTCGCTGGAAGTAGAAAGTTTGGGCTCCTGCGTGGAAACTTCTCCGGCCCAACTCTCCCGGCGTAGCAGTGGGGGAGGGGACCGGCCAGAGGGAGGAAGGAAGGAGGGAGGAAAGGGGAGACCTGCCTGAATACTGCAATAAAAATGAAGCAAGAAGAAAGAAGCGGACTCACCTTTATGAGGCATCCTCTCTCGTCAAAGCTCTCCTGTCAAGAGTTTTGGTTGGTTGGGGGTTTTTTGCTGTTGTTGTTGCTTAAAGACCACAATGGTTTGCAATGACGGTGTTTTAAAGGAGTTGCTGGTGAGAGTTTTCTCCACGGACGCTGCTGATTTAGTGTGTGAGAGCAATTCTCAGATCCCTGGGAAGGAGACAGAGATTGACAATAAAATGGGCTGTCAGCGGCTGGAGAGTGAGAGATAAAGAGTGTGGGTGAGGGAAGTGGCTGCAGCCAGCACACCTATGCTGATTGGTGATGGCTCAAGTGTGTTAATGTGTGTGTGCCGGCGCCCGGCCTCGCCTCCACCGCTCCTCACTGGCCCATTAGCGAAGCCTGACCTCTGTCATCATCCTCCAGCAAAACACTTCCTCCTGCGCCTGAACCAGAGCGGGAAATGAGGCCGAGCCACGGTTCGCTTTTCAAACCCACTAATCACTCCGCAACATGCAAATGCTCCGCTCGCTCCCACACAAAATATTGCTTTATGCAAAGCAGCGCCGGGGCCTCGCGCCAGCCGATTGGATGCTCCCTCTCCCCGCCTGGTGCAATTGGTCCGTTTGTTTGAATATGAATACACTTGTTTTCGGCTCGGATGGTGGGTCCCGGCTTATCTCCCCGGCGCTGGGCCCCCGAGCCCGGGCTCTGGAGCTGGCGCTCGCCGACATCTGTAGGCTCCGAGCGCTCCGGGAGTCAGCGCTGCCCGCACTATGGCCACGAACTTGAGGGGTCGAGAGAAGGCCGCTGGGCGGCGGGTCGCGCCCCCCTCCCCACTCCCCCTAAGCTGGGCGCGGGACTCCCAGGTCGTGGAGGGAGCAAGTTTCTGCAGCTTCTCGCAGCCCTTTCTTGCCAACTCCAGCGCAGCGTGGCCTGCCGCCCCGCCCCCGCCCGCCCTCCCCTCCCGCCCTACCTCATCCCCGCCTGGGCGCTGGGACGCGGAGCACAGAGGCGGCCGCGCCTTTGCCCACCTGGCCGCAGGGAACGAGAAGAGGAAAGGGGCGTGAACGGCACTGGGTCCCGGCAGCAACACTCCGGCGGAGGCCGAGGCGAAGCCTAGGCCGAGAGGAGGCCGCCTGGCTGGGAACTCGGCGAGGCCCGGCGGCCTCCCTAGTCCAGGCCTCTGGGCCTGCCCACTCCCCCACTCTTGCTCCCCCGGCCCTTTCTTCAGTCCTTTCTCCTTTCGGAAGCCGCGGTGCGCAGCGGAGCGGAGGCACAGCCGGGGCTGGAGAGGCCCGAGCAAACACGCCACTTACTTTGTGTACAGAGGGTTCTTGTGAAAAGCCCTGAAGAGTCCTTACCAAACACTCACCAACTTCTCCCACGTGCCATTTGTTGACTAAGTGCGGCTGCTTTTCCAGGAGCCTGAGAGGAGGGGACTCGAGGGGGAGATGAGAGGGGAGGAGGGGTGGTGGAGGCCTGGGGTGGAGGAAGATGACCAATGCTGGGGAAGTTTGTGTGTGTGTCCTCGCCAGCGATGTCCGTGTGTCAGCGTGTGTCGATGTGTTCCACTGGTTATCTGTGTGCGATGCATGTGTCTCCACACGCAATTCCTTCTCCAGGGTCTGCTCAGTCCCAGGAGGCAGCTCCCCTTCAGCTGTTGCCAGAAAACGGGGAGGAAAGTAAGCAAATGGCTTTTCTCTTCTGACCACACACCAGAAGTCCATTTGTTGAATGCCGGACGATTAGGACACACCTCAGTACACTCCAAAGGCGCCCCTTGGCGCACGCAGTTAAGGTGACAGGAGAGGGAGCGGCTGTCTTGTCCCGCGAAGTCTGGAGTTACCTCGGAGCTCGCTGGCCAAGTCGCAGGGGAGGTGGAAGGTTTGGGATGGGGAACACACCCCAGGACCCAGCAAAGGAGAATGGGGATGGCATAGCTGAGGCAGGGAGGCTGAAATGAAGCCACGCCGGGTACACTTGACTCCTCTTGACTTACGAAAAGTGCTGAAAGTCAGAGCTCACCACCAAAGTCTGTGCACTCTGAACTCGCCGCTGACAGGAGATGGGGCAGCCGATCCTGGGAGCTGGAACCAGGAGGACCACGTTGCAGGCTGCCTTGGGCCGCTGGCCTAGTGTGGGCCTCACGCTGTCGTCCCCAACCTGGACCCACTAATGCCGCGACCAAGGAGCCGGTGCAGAGCTCCGGAGAAACGGAGGCCTCCTCCAACCGGACCAGGCTTGGGCTGGCACAACCGGCTGACCATCTCCGCCTGCAGATGGCCCTTCCTGCGGCCCAGGAGCACTCAGAGTGGGAAGAAAAGCCAGGCCAGAAGCAAAAGAGGTGGTGCCAGGAGCTGGGGTCAGCGGCCTCCTGTGCGAGAATTCGTAGGACCGCGACTTTCAGAGGATCCCGGGAAGTGGGGCAGCGGGCTCAGGTCCCAGACCAGCAGGAATCTGCGTTCTTTTTCTCTTCCTTTTTACTTCTCAAACAAGTGTTAAAGAAGCTTGAACTAAAGTCCATTGGGCATAAGCAAGGGGGGGGGGGGGAGAGGCCAGAGACTGTCCGAACTGGAGGCGAATATCATTTTTACAACCTTTCAATTAGCGACCGAGTGGATTAGCACCTTCTTAAGCTTTGCCACGGAAAGAAGCCGCCATAATCTTGTTGCTATTTCCCCCCAGGGCACTGGCTCTTTGAATTAGCTCCTTCTCCCACCCCTCAACCCCCACCTCACCTCGGAGAAAAGTTTTAACAACAAAAAATCATAACAGGCAAGGAGCCGGGAGTGAATGCCACTGACGTCATTGGGTGGGGGTGGGGGCTAGGGAAGGACTCTTGGTAAAACCTCTGCACAAACAAGAAACAAAAAGGACTTGGCTGCTTCCGATGTGTCAATATTTTGGGCGGGGGGGAGCCCATCCCGGAGGGAGGCAGAGTTTTCAAAGTTTAAGGAGAGAGGGGTGGAGAGCGAGATTTCCTGTTCTCCCTGGAGAGATAGAGTCTCTGGAATCTCGAGGAGGGTGGGAGTGCTGTTCTACTTGGTGGGGCACCTCTCGCCCTCTGCCAAGTACCTGTTCTGGTGGCAGCGCGGCCGGTTGCGGAGCTGAGACCGAGGTGCAGCACGCCAGGGCCAGAGGTGTATGTAAAATTGAGACAACTCTCAGGTCGCCATTTTAATTGCGACTTCCAACAGGATCGAGGCCCACTTGCTGCCCTCCAGGGCAGGGAAATCACGCCTTCCGTTTCTGTGTCGTCTTTTCCCGCCTCTCGCCAGGTACTCCCGCTCCCCCCCCCCCCCCCCGGCCCTTTGGCGCCCAAGAGGGACATCTTTTCGGCCTGTTCCTGCAGGGGCCACTGGGGTCATCCCACCCGGTAGGGGAGGCTATCTGTGCCGAGGGAGTCACGCTGGGGGATCGTTGCTCACCAGAGAGTGCCCTGAGCCTCTGGCCAGCGTTGGCGCCTAAGGGTGAGATCGGGCAGCATCTCACCCCCAGCGGCCCCTGGCATTTGCCTGTACCCACTCCCCGGGTTTTCGGTCCAGAGCCGGCCTCTGGCAAGGCAAAGATGTGTCCGGTTCTTGAGGAATGTGCTTTCGGCTCCCGGCTTCAGAACCAAGAGTCTCCCACCCGGTGTTGCAACACCTCTGAACTGCCGCTTTCCACCGCCAAGCAGAGGCACGGTGCTGGCGCGCAGGGATGGGTAGAGAGGAGCTTTTCTTTGAAGGAGGAAAGTCTCCGCAGACACCTACTCACTTAGCAGAGCCTCAAACGACTCTGTCTCTGCAGGCCCTAGGAAACTGGGTTCCCAGGATACCTTAGCTGATGAATCAAGGCAAACCAGCACAAAAGGCTAAGGTGCCCACCCTTGCTGCCCAGTTCGGGGTGCCTCCTCCACTCGGGATTTTTCTCTCTCTCCTTTCTCCAGCAACCTGCGGGTTTCCAGCTCACCCAGCAGCCTCCCGAGCCCAGAGCACTGGAAAGCCAAGGAGAGCCGGGAGCCTGCAGGGTGGTGCCTCCAGGCTTTGGCCACGCTGGGCTCGGGGAAAGCCGAGATGCTCTCGCCCTTTCTCGCCTCCTGCCAAATGACAAGTGTGTCAGGGCGGTCTCTGGGTTCAGTCTTCTTTCATTCACATTAGGCTGCAGGAGTCTCTCTTTCTCTCCTCCCCCCACTCTCTGCGGGAAAAATACTTTTAAAAAAGCATTGTCCAACGGGGTCTCCCAGCGAAGAGATCCCTACAGCCTGCACGCAGGTGGGACTCCCAAGCCTTTGCTTCGGTGACTCTACAAGCTATTGTCCAGATAGGGACCAGGTTTAAAACTCCTGGTGTGTAGAACACTTGAAAAGCAGTGGTACTCTCTGATTTTTGCAAATAAGGTTCTCAGGAAAGTTTGCTTTCCATTTCGTCACCCTGAACGGTTCCCCATTTCTCCTTTGCCTGTAACCTCCTCCCTCCAGAGGTAAGAGTTCAGCGTTAAACGAAAAGCAAGCCAAGGCCATCTCAGTCCTTTCTCCATGGAGATTCCCTCTTAAAACAGCTGTTTATTTTAAAGTCCAGGGACTGAGTCCTGCAATTTGTCCTGGAGTGAAGCAGGGAACAAGCGGGCTGGGAACTGGGGGCTCTGCTGGGGGATTTGAGGCTGGGGAAAGGGGAGGGAGCAAATGTCATGGCTGGCTCGCTCGAGCAGCCAGGGAACCGGAGCTAAGCGAATCGGGCTTTTAAAATGACATTGATTGGGACAAGCTGATCCCCACCCCAGTAAGAGTTAATCTGCCTGTTAATCAAGGCACTAAGGGGCTCAATGCGAGTTTTATTAGCGATTGGAGACAGAGGCGGCAGCGAGGGATCAAAAGCGGGGATCCCAGATATTTGTCGGTGCGGTCACCAAAAAAAAAAAAAAGTATTTTCAATTAGAGAACAATTCGGCGCTTTTCATCACTTTCTAACTCTGACTCCAAGACGGTGACTTACAAACCTGGCTAGTGGGGGAGGGGGGGAGGTGGGAGGGCCGGCGTCGGGGGAGGGAATCGAAGCCGGGGGTAGCCGAGGGACTAGAGGCGGGGGAGAAGCTGCGGGTTGGCTTCGCGGAGTTCCGCCGGGGGAGTTTAAGAATCCTCGACCTGGGGCCCTGAAGTCTGAGATTCCTCCGGAGAGGAGAAAGAATGCGAAATAAAACAACAAACAGCACCACCAATAGCGGCATCCATCCCTCCCTGTCAGCTCCCCGCTGCTCAGGCCGCCTCCGGCGCCGGGTGGCGTCTGGGCCCCGCGCGCAGCAGCCGGGCGGGCCGGAAAGTTTGCGCAGCGCAGCGAGAGGGACTCTCCTTCCGTCTCTCCCGCGCTGCCCCCTTCTGCCCTGGAGGGGTGTTAGGTTCCTTCGGTTTTCCTTTCAGATTCTAAAATAAATAAATAAACGCCCAGGCCCTGGGGAAATCTGAATAGTAACTCATTCAATAATCCAAATTATATGAGAGGGTCTGAGAAAAAAGGACAAGGCAACCACATACGCCCTCCGATTAAGGAGGGCACGGGAGTGAGAAGGCGACAGAGGAGGTCCCCAGCTCGCCCTGGGCGCGGGGAGAGGACTCTGGTCAGAGGTAATTATGTCACTGCGTTTTCTCGCCGTGACAGCCGAATAAACACGATCTCCAATAAACATCTCTAATGAGGGAGGAGGCCCGAGGATGAGTGGGTTTGATTTATGACTGGAGGAGAAGGTCCACTTCCCACTGCGAAGCGGGCAACCTGCTTGCCGCCCAGCTCCGGGGAAAGGAAACCGTGAAGGAGAGGACCCAGGCCCAGGTAAGGCGCACGGCCAGTTGGCCACTTCTCTCACTCTGCTGCTTCGCAGGCAAGGTGGGCACGGGCGGCCGCCGCTCCCAGTTGGGCAGTGATCCCAAGCACCTGTCACAGGTGCCTGAGGTACAAACGTCCTCCGAAGGTGCCCCCCGAAAGTCTAGAGAGGGGGAGCCAGGGCACGAGTGGGAGCGAGGGGCGAGCCCGGGCCTGAGGCGGAGGCAGAGGCCTCCCGGGCCAGTGCCCCTGTGCCCTGCCTAAGCCCGCTTTGGAGTCTGCGGCCTCTTGGGGCTGGACTTTCGGAACTTTCGCTCCGCGGAACCACCGGTTAGTCTGAGTCTGGGGTGGGCCCTTCCCTGACCCACTTCGGAGAAACTTCTGGCACCCGGCTTGGGCCGTCCCGGGGCAGGAGAGTGGCCCGGCGCTGCTCTCCCCGGCGCTCAGCGGCCAGGCTTCCCTGGCGCCCACAAGCTTCCCACCGAGACTGCGAGCGCAGCGCCCGCGGTAACCCGAGCCCGCGTTCTAGCTCAGTGAGAATCGCTAATTATTAGGTCTTCCGCAGTGAAGCTCAAATCACACGCTGGGGCTTTACGCGCTGCCCAGCTCTGCGGGCAGCATTCTTTCGTCCCTCCGCTCCCATCTGAGAAACGAACTCCCATCTCTAAGACTTTGTTTCGGTCCAACTATCTACACTTTGCAACCGCTGGAAACTTTTGTTGCTCTCCGCCCGACCCGCGGCGGGGCATTTCCCCGCGCTCCGCGCCTTGGTGGGGACTTCACGAGTGCGTGTCGTGAACTGCGATTCCGGGGAGTTCTGGGTGCAAACTGCATCCCCTCCTGCATTTCTCACGGTTGCGAACGACTTCTGCAGACAGCAGCAGCAGATCCCCGGCTCCCTCTCCCCCCCCCCCCCCCCCCCCCCCCAGCTCAGCACCCAACTAGAAGTCCCCTCTGGGAACTGGAACATTTTGCTACTTTTGCAGAAAATCTCGCTCGGCAAAGACAAGACCCCCCGCCCCCCATACTATCCCGCCCTCACCAAATCCATCTTTGCAATGCCTCCTTTTAAAAGCAAAAGTCAAGCGCCTGGGCTCCTTGGAGGTAGGCTTGGATTTGGGGGACCCGTCGCAGGCAGCGGAGAGGCGGCGCGGGCCCCGAGCCGGACCGGGGCCGGAGCCTGGGCGGTTACCTGGGAGCGGAGGGCGGGGAGGCAGGTGAGCCTGGCGGCGCGGGTTCCCACACGTCTCACCGCCGCTCGGCAGGGGAAGTGGCAGATCTGACAGCCGCGTTCTACGCGAGGACCTGCCCCAGAGTTTAAATGTCAATGATAAGAAAAGAGGGTGCTCAGGCAGGCGCTAACTTTCCTTAATATCCATGCCAGCGCGGTCCTCATTGGCTGCCCGACCCGCGTGACGTCATGGCGGCTAGAGTTGGGCTCAGCTCGGCGCAGACCTGCGCTGGGGCACGGGGGGAGCCTTCCCCTCCCCACCCCGAGTCCGGCCCGCTCTATGCCCAGCCGTGGCCTTCCTGAGCCCGGCCCGTGGCTACCCACGCCCAACTCGGCCCCAGTCCGCCCCGCCCTCCTTTAGGGCGTAGAGTCAACTCCAGGAAACCGGTCCTCCTGAGTGCTCTCTTCCTCCCCGCTGGCACGCGGGACCCTGCCCCCTAGGCTGGCCAGCTACCTTCCCAGGTGCCCATCCGGTCCCCTTCTTCGATCTCAGAGGGAGTCACTTCATCCGAGGGACTTGGAAGCTGCGCCCGGTTTGAGAGGGGCCTCTGGAAGGAATCATTTTCAGGAGGAGCTCGAGGAACGATGGGTACCCCAATCTGGCTTTCCGGCTTGCAAGTCACCAGCTGGGCACAGACTAGGGCTCCCGGGAGAGGACAAGCGAGCCCTTACCCCAGGCTACGCCAAAGTCCTGGCCAGGCCAACTAGGTTCTTGTGAGGGATCCCCAAAACAGCGCCTGCTCCAGGTTCCCTCGCCCCCCTTGGGCTGAAAGGCTCCAGTCACATAGAAAACATAGTTGATTTTATTAATCTTTGGCTTGGTGGTTAACTGCTGACTTTGTGGCCTAGAGGAGGAAAATAGGAAAACCCCAGATTCTGAAGTCAAGATTCTCTTTCCAGGGGTCGAGAAAACAACAGAAATTGGGGCTAGGTGTGCAGGGTACTGATCTGGTGGCCTAATTGTTTTCTGCTCACACCCTCTGTGGACTGGGAGACAGCGTAGTAGAGCTGGGCCTGGCTATCCTTCGATGGGTACTTAGACCCGCGTTGTCATTCTCGTGTCCCCCTCGCCCCACCAAACAGGGGAGGGGGCTTCTCCTTGCCCAATCCCTTCCTTTTCTGCCTCCATCCGGGTCTCAAACTTGGAAGTGACCGAGGTCCAGCCTGGAAGGGGGCGCTTGAAAAGGTGGCAGGAGGGGATGTGATGGGGTGTGGAATTGCCTTCGGGCAGCTCCTGGGAAGCCTAGTCCCGGTAGACCTGGGGGCATCTGTGTATGGAGGCTAGGAGTGGGAGACCTAGGCCGGAGGAGGGTGCCAGGGCCAGTTCCTACGCACTTTGCTGGGGGCGGGGGTGGAGAAGGGAGAGAGCACAGCACACAGATGGCGCCGAGGCTCGAGAGGTGGAGCGGTTCCTGCTCCCAACCCCAGCACACCTGGACAGGTGGAGGACTTCGCCACAGGCCGGAAGGCGGCTCGCAGTAGCCCTACTGCCGGCTCCTCCTAGCCTGGTCAGCTCCCTGCCAGAGCTGATTTTTTAATTTTTATTTTTTGCTCAGCCCGTGGAGGCCCTGAGGGTAGGGTAGAGGTGGGGAGGATAATGGGAGCCTGCTGTCCGAGAGGTCTAAGCGTGGTGTTCTTCCTTATTTTAAAAAGTTCCCCACACTTCTCCCCATCTCAACACTCTGCTCTTCCTGTGTCAGGGGCAAGGAGAGTCCATCCCCCCACCCGCCACTCTAATCTGGGCCAGGACCCTACCGCTGTCCTGTTTCCCGAAGCCGGGCTCCGCTGGGGATTGGCGCTCAGAGAGGCGTTTGCTGGGGTTTCTCTGCCGCCACCGGCCATCTCCTGTGACCTAGTTTCTTGGTAATCTTCTAGTTCCCCTCCAGGACGTGGTCCAGCCCCCGGCCCCAGATGTCCTGAGGTCTCCCCGGCTCCCTGGTCTGCCTTAGAGTCTGGACGGCGGGTAGGCCCCGAGCTTGAGTAGGCCTCCCTACTCTCTAGTTTCTGCCCGCGGCTTGCTCCGCACCCGCCCCCTCTGTCCGGACCGGAGGCCGCCGGGAAGGCTGCTCCGGGCTTGTTTGGAGTCCAGGCCATTAAGTGTGCGCGGATCCCTGCAACCCAGCAGGGTGCTCGAGAGCGACGCTGGAAACGCCACGGCCCCCGCCTGCTTATCTGCCTGTCAATAAAGGGCGCGCTGGGGCCGCGCGGGAGCGCGGGGCGGTGGAGGCGAGGCCGGACCAGGCCCTTGTTCCGAGCTCCGGGCCAACGCCGAAGCCGCTCTCCATTTGCCCCGGGCACAGCAGGCAGGGTGGGAGGAGGCGAGGGAAGCCCGTGTTGGGGTCGCCACCAGGGAAGGTGCAAGCTGAGCGGCTGCCGAAGCTCGGTACCCTGTGTCGTTTGTTACCCGGGAGAACTCTGCAGATCCTCCCAGAACCCAAGAGCGGGGGGCTCCCCTTCCAGCCTGCCACCAGTCTTGTGGACGGCTCCGCCCGGCCGGACCCCTCGTGGTGCTCAGCCTGCGAGGCCCGGGCTTGCCCCGCCTGGGCAGACTCTCTAGGCCGCACCGGGCGGAAGGGCACCGCGGGAGGCCCGGGGGCGTCATCGACGACGGCAACGCGGGATGAAGAGTGCGACCTAAGGCAGGCTCTAGGTGGGGTGCAAAGGGCCAGAAACGGGAAAGAAACCCCTTTTCTTCCAGGCTTCCCCTCAGTTCAGGCTAGCCCAGACTGAAATTGTCCGACCCCCAGGGCAGTCCCAAGGTTTGATTCTCCACAGTGAGCGAGCTCCGCAGCCGCCCGGTGTGCCGGAGGGGGGTGGGGGTGGGGGCTCCCAGGTCATCCCTGGCCTACCACTGCCGCGAAGCCCAGAGCTACCCCTCCAGCCAAAGAAGCCAAGTGGGGATGGAGGTGAGGGGCATGAGGTGGGGTGGAGTAAGGGAAGGGAAGGAAAGAAAAGATTAGAGAGCAAGGCTTGGTTGGAAGGAGAGAGGGAGAGGGGATGGTAGATAGATCGGTTTTAGCTTGAACTGTAGCTGAGATCTGTTGTTCTTGTCCAAGGTATGTTTCTCTCACGCGCACTCTCTCTCTCCTTAACTGCTTCATGCAAATAAAGCAGCTTCCAGACTAGAGGAGCCCCTACGTTGGATCTGTGCTACAGGGTGGGTAGGAATTGATTTAGTATTTTTCCTTTCACTGAGAATGGGCATTGAGTCATGCAACAATGGAAAAGTAGAAATGGATTTTTCCTTCAGTATTTTAATTTCATTTTTCTAAGTTGACGGATAACACATCCTGTTAACTTCTACTTTTAAAAGTATTATTTTAAAATAATATAATACAATTTAAAATTATTCCTGGGTGGGCGCCAGTTTATAAAGGGGTTTAATAAAGCTCTTCCGTGTAAAGATTAATAGAGGAAGAGGCAAAAAGTCCCTAATTGAGAAAAAAAATACATGTGTATATTGTGTGTCATTTCAAAGAGCTATACGAGCCAGAAATCCATATCTTATCTCAGGAATTAAATTTACTGGGCAGTGCATGTGGTTCTTGGTCTTTCTTCCCTCTCCTCCACTTCCTCAAGATTTTGATATTAAATAAAAACTGGAGAAATGTTTTGTAAATCTGAGTGTCAAAAAAGGAAATATGGAGCAAAGCTACAATAATTGCTATCTCTTCACCCAGGTCTAGAGAACTGCATAAAGGCATGATTTATGCAAGAGTGTGACTTCTCTGCTATTCAATTATTTTCCTGCTCTCAATCAAAGAAATACTTAGTTTCTTCCCTTTTCTGTCCACTCTACCCTACCACAAAGTTCTCTTGGAGATTTGGGGAAATCTCCAAATCCTTCCAGTTTGTCTTCCCACCAAGGAACTCTCTAGTGCAATCAATTCAAGAAAATTCTGCATTTCCTCTCCTTCTAAACGTTTTCATGTTACGTTAGTCTGTGGCACCATGTTTGATTTCTTTCTCTCCCTTGTCCGGTTGGAGACTGAGACATTAACTGAATTCCCTGGGGGTGATTGGATGCAATTCGCTGAAAGTAGACAGGCACGTCCTGGATGTTAGAAATTCACTTTTTCTCAACGTGACAAGGCCGCCTTCGATCTACAATTGTATTTGAATGGGCAATGAGCGGAAAGACTCTCATCATTAAGTCTGCTTCTACTTTAGCAAAATAACAAGAGCCTTCATTTGCACACAAATGCTCATAAAACTCGGATTCCCGGCAACTCTTTAATAAAAAGGGATGGCTGCGTAATTTAAACTGGAGGTGAGAAGGCAGAAGCAGAGAGAGAGAGAGAGAGAGATGGGGGGTTTCAAAGGCATCCCCTCCCTTCCCCCAAAAGATCCATGTGATGGAGTTGACTTTTTTTTACTTTAAATCTTAAATAAGATGTGAGTTGTAACAAGAGGATTGGCACTTACTCCGTGACCCTTATAATTGGATTAAATATAGACTGAGACGTACAAAAACACACCAAGATTGACACCTGCCAACTGGACTTCCTTATGATTGATTGTGATGCGTCGTGCTGGCAACAATAATGAAATAAATTGTACGGATAAAACAGCACATTTGTCATTTCCGTGCCATGAGTGAGGAAGTCAACGAGTTAGGCAAGCTGTTAGCTGACAGGCGCGAGCGGGAGGCAAGCTAAAGAGATAAATAAGGATTCCAGGCATTGACAGGACAAATTATAACTTGTCACAACCTTTTTAAATTCAGAAGTTTTCAATTAACATATATATTGCTGTTACATATAAGATAAGAGGGCGCACACGTAAACATGCGCGGTGCGTAGGGACCCCCCAGGGCCAAGGGCTTGGGCGCCCAGGCCTCTCCGTCTGCGTTCTCGGGTGAGAGCCGGAGCGCCCCGCGGGCCACGGGTGCCCGGCCAGTCCGCGGGTGCCGCGGGACTAGGTAAGATGGGTGAGGGAGTATTAGGCCGAGGGGGCGGTTCCTTCTTTTCCTCGGACACGCAAGTCACGGCTCCATCACCCTTTCTTCACAGAAGCAGAATTCCCAGCCCAAGGGAGAGCCCGGGCAAGGCCTGCGCCCAAGTCTGGCAGGACGAGCCTCGAGCGCTCTGCCGACCCAAGTCGCCGCGCAGGGAGTAACAGATACAGGGCAGAGGCGTCCCCCTTTCACACTCCAAAGTCTCGCCCTCAGGAGAAACTCTGAGCTCCTGGACTTGAGATATCAGCAATGGCCACGTCCTGGGTCCAGGCCTAGGCTGAAGACCCCTGGTGTGGCCTGAAGACACTCCCAGGCTCTGGACGCCTTCTCTGATTGCCCGGCCCAGAGCGGCCCTGGAGGAAGTCACAAAACTAGCTCTTTTCGTCCTACCCAGGAAGAGGAGCTGCTTTTCCCTCGTCATCCCTCGATTTTTGTTTCAGGGGCTCCTCGTTCGCCGGAGGGTACAGACGAGCCCAGCAGCAGTTTCCTGGGTGACAAAGCGCCGGGGCTTCAAGTTAGGGGTGGTCGTGGGATTTTTGAGGGAGTCTAGGCTCTGTGGGTGGAGACCAATGTGGGTCAAGTTTGACGAGAGTTGGACAAGTGTGTGGGGAGTGTAAACTCGTTAACCGTCTCCACCCTAAAGGAGGCTGACCTCTTAGTTTCAAAGCTTACGCCCACCCGCAAGCTAGCATCTGCACTTTGCGGTGTCTCTCCCTATTCCGGATCCTTCTCTGCATGTGTGTCCAGGCCTCCCACCAAACTCCAGTTGGAACTTGGGAAAGTTAGCAGCGGCAAGTGAGCATCCCCAGGTTCCTGGGGCTTCTGGTCTCGAAGTGCGGCCTGGGAGGGCGAGTGGGGTACAGAACAGGGCCTCATCCATGTCCTGCCCAAGGACTTGAGGCCGATAGAAGCGGGGCAGGTCCAGTTTCAGGCGGGCCTGGGAAGGCGCAGCGCTTCTTCTGGAAGCCGTGGTCCGCCTTTGCTGCCCGTGCGTGCTCCGCTCCAGCCCGAGTCTCTGTGTGTGGTGCGTGGAGTCCGTGCCCTAGTCCTGTTCCTTGTGGGGAAGAGCCCAGCCTTGATGTTGAGGCCACAACCTGTCACCACAAATACTCTGAGAAAAAGCGTGTCAACCCCAAGCTCCGGTGTCCTAGCCTTCCGGATCTGGCCACCAAATTAAACACCGCGAAGCTCTCAGTCGTTCCTAAGACGGAGCTGGAGAAGAAGGGGAGGGAGGGAAAGGGAGGCAAAAAACAAGTTACATAGAATTAGTTGGATGCAGCCGCATTCCCCAGTGACCGCAGCCATTAACATTATAATCTCAAACGCCATTTTTTATGTAACACTATTGTTAGTAAATCAACTCCTCAGGTCCTCTGAGACGCTGACCCCTGGCAATTCAGTGAAAGTGTAATTATCTCCCCGAACCTTGGACAGATTTAAGAGATTACATTTCAACTAAATCTATATCAATACTAATTCCCCCCACCCCCTCCCCACCCCAGCCTGCAGGTGCTAGGCACGGGAAATGGCGTCAGGCCCCAGCAGAACGCTTCACAAAGAGGAGAGGGCTTGCTGCGTACAGGGCCAAAAGAAATGAAGCCCCACATAAAATTACACCTATTTTTTTTTTTTTTTTGCTACAAAACCTGGTTCTTATATAGCAAAGTTAAACAAAGCAGCTATGCTAAATTAGCGTTACATAAAGGCGAGTTTAATGCTCGGTTACAGTCAACTGGTGTATCTCTGATGGCTAATTGTCTATCAAAATTAAAGAGAAAAGAACAAATGATTCGTTATAAGAAGGTGTTAAAAGCTTCAACAAAAGGACATTTCACAAATATAATATCGGCAGCTCGGGGATTGCCCGCAGGGTTGTTCAGGCCTCGGCCCTGCACAGCTATGAAAAGTGGGGTGCGGGGTGCTATTTGCCTGGCAAGAGCTCATTTCCTCCCAAATGAGTATAATAAAAACCCGAGAGGCGATAGTAGTGTAAAGATCGGGATTAGTCTTAATAGGCGCGATGGACGTGTGCTTCAAAGGCGACCCCTACTCTCTCTGCCTGGGCTGGGGGCGGAGGGCGCCTTGCCATCCCGCGAGGACACCACATCCAACTCGCCACTGCCTCACGTTCAGGGACAACAGGGAGCGAGCACGGGTCTGGGGGTAGTTTCGACAAAGGAGAGCGGGCTCCACCGGTCCCAGCTCTTCCCTGCCTTCTCCCGGCTGGAAGAAGACGGACCCGGGCTCTCTCAGAGATCTCGGAGGCGCGGGCACCGTCCAGCACGTGCCTTTCTGACGCATGGCGCTGGCCTCTGGGGACGCAGGCTGCTGCAGCCAGCCCACCCTCCTAGGCTGGGGAGGATGCAGAATATAATACGACGGCCCCCTTCCCCAAGGCGACACCAGATCTACATCTCCAGACGTATTTGTTGTTCAAAGTTAATTAAACCTGAAAGCAACCAAAATACGCGCGCCAGGCGCACGGAGGCCAATTCTGGACTCGGGTAGCAGGCACACAGCGCCAGAGAAGCGGCAAGGGCCGCCCGGGCTCGCTCACTCCGTCGGAGTCTCTGTAGGAGACTCTGAGGCTGGGGAATAAAAGCCGAAACCAAATCAGGCAGCAAGAGCAACAAACCGTCTGGAAAATGGACCCAAGGAGCCGCAAGAATGTACCTTTTTTTTTTTTTAATCTTTGACAACTTGTGTCCTAAAGAAAGTGTATTGAAGATAATTGAAATGATTACAATTCATTGCTGCCTGACTTTGAATATGAACAGTCACATAATGACATCCCCGCCATACAACAACAGTTTAATTTCCATTATCCGACTTCGGGATCCTCGCGCCAGCCGCCGGGGCAACGCGGCGCTAATGCAGAAATCTTGGCTCCTAACTACATTATTCATTTCGGGGACGTGGGGGTGGGATAGGGGTGGGGAATGGGTTTGTTCCCTCCTTCTCCGAAACTTGTTCTGAAAATTCCAGGGAGCAGTGGACACGGAGGAGCCGACAGCCGAGACACTCGCTGTCAAAGGGCCACTTTGCCCGACGGGGCAGCCGGCGCTGGCGCTGCGCTGCTATTTTGTTGTTCCCAGGGGTTCTCGGACCCGCAGGGGACCCGTCCCCGAGCTCCCACCCTAGGCGGTCCGAGTCCAGGGAGGGCCTAGGCTGGGGCACGCTCGCCAGGATGCCCTCTCGGGGACAGCCGCCCTTCTCTCTCCCTTTCCCCTTCCTTGGAGCCCTCGCGTTCTTCGGCTTCTGAGCTTCCAGACTAGCGCGCAAGGCAGGGTGGGGCCGGCTCCGGGAGCGCCCTCGCGGATTTGGAAGTTGCTTTGGCCTTGAATTTGCCCCAGCCTCCCCTGCTGCCACACCACACCCCGAAACCCCAGGGAAAGAGCGAAGAAAGCCAGGGTATTTTGGCACCACTGGGACGCGGGCGCTCACCTTGGGGCGCGGCCTCTGGGCTCGGAGCCGGGGGTGGGGCGGGGGTGAGGGGAGCGGGGATGGGCACGGGGTCTAGACTTACGCAGTGCGCAAGCGCCACTCGGGCCCGCCGCCCCCTACCCAGGCGCGGGGTCCCGGGGACAGACCCTGCGCCCCTCTCCAGGAAACTACCGCCTCTCAAAAAAAAAAAAAAAAAAAAAAAAAAGACCATCTGGTAATTGTCTTTCTTTAGATCTTCCCTTAATTATGCTTTTAATTAAAGATGGTTCAAGGCACCGGACCACATGAAGGGCAGTAATTACAAATTACATTACAAACCCGACAGATGTAGCGGGATCTGCTGGGGAAAAGGTGCCGGAATAAAAATTTGACTAAACTTTGGGATAAATTAATCGGCGGCTTGGAGCACAGAAGCACAGTTCTGATTATGTAGGCTCCAGCCAGGATTTAAGTTTTGTGTCATGATTGTTTTCATATTTCTTTGACGTCTATTGATTTGGAGGCAGCTGCAAGCCTTTGTCACAGGAGAGAAGAGCAGTCACAATATATTAGCTTGATGGCATAACTCGAACCGGAGAGGCGAGGGGAGCCGGAGCGACGCGGGCGCACGTGACCCCGCCCGGGGCCTCCCAGCCCAACCCTTACGTTCACTTGTTCTAACAGGAATAATGGAGTATTACTACTAATGGTCGGAAGGTGCTTTTCTGTCTCGAATGCGGGCGGCGGGAGCTGCGCGGCCGCGGCCGGGTAGGCGGAGGTGTCTCCGCGCCCGGTGCCGCCGCCTCCTCGCGGGCCGCAGCCCCGCCCCCGTTGAGTCTAGGCCGGGCTCGGGGGCGGCTTCGGGTCCCATTTCTGGACGCCCAGCTCCGCTCCCACGTCGATGGGCGCCGGGAAGGCAGAGGTTCCGTGTCCCAGGTTGGCCCCGAGGAGCCAGGCCAAGTCCCCACTTCGGGCTTTCTCGGGGGACCTCCTGCAAGGCAGCGTCGGAGCGCAAGGCCCCGCGCCGGGAAGGGGCCGGCGGGACAAGGGCCCGGCGTGACCTGGCGTTCGCGGCCGCCCGCTCGCCCGCCGCCGGCTCGGAGCGTCCAGAAGCGTGACGCAGATCGTGAACACAGAAGGGAGGGAGTTGGGTCATTTCCTTCGCTAATCGTCGTCCCCGCCTGCTCCTTCCTCCACCCCCACCCCATCCCCGCCGCCCAGCTTCGAACACGTTTCCACGCCAGAATCTGACTCACTTGGAGCCAGTGGCTGCACTTTATGGAAAATATATACGTGCCCATCACTCACCCCTGTATTTATACAGGGCGGGTGCAGCGCCCCGGGGAACACGCTTGACAATTAAACACGCCCACTTAGGGCTTTCTTTCACCCACATGCTCTCAGAAACTGATACAACCCTAATTTGGACACAAAATTCTGCTCATGCACCTGCCATAGAGGAACGTTCGCCGGAAAGGTGTGTTATCCACGCCTGATCTAAACGAAGAGAACAGGACTGTCGTTGGAGAAGACCCAGCGGCCTGACACCTTTTCTCGCTCCCGGGGAAGGAAAGTTTTCCTTTTGATTCGTCCTCTCACTATGTTTCTCTTTTCCTTGGCGGTACAGTTTCTGAGAGGAATGTAAATATTTTGACTAGACCTCTGCAGGGGCCTTTTAAACACCAGGCACAATCATCTGTGGAATACTGTAGTTCATAGTTTTAAAACTTGAATGTTAGAGTTTGTCTTGCTCCTTAGGAAACCCATAGAACTAGGAGCGACCTCTCAACTCCCTATTCGTATAATGAAGTATTCCTTAGTGATTGTCCAAGTTTTAAGGACTTTTTCTGTTGCTGCTGTTTTCCAATTGTTTGCAGGGAAGGAAAATCAATCTAACAGGCATTTGCTGGGCTTGTGGCAAAATCACATTTCACCATGCTTCACTCAGCTCTTCTGTCTTTCCTCCTGTGGGGGTGTACACGAGGTATGCAAAAGTGGAAATCATTTTTGAAAAAATTAAAACCCTGTTTAGCTCTTCCGTGTATCTGAAGTGGGGATTTGTTTCTTTTCCCGCTTAATATTTAATAGAAAGCAGATATGTTGAAACAGAACGCAATGTTCAGAAAAACCAAAAATAAGGGAGAAAACAATGCTAAGGTTTACCTAGTTTCTGTACATAATACAAATAATATAATGTGGGTTTTTTCCCTCCAAAATGAAGCAAAAATTGCCAGGAGGCATAACACATCACTGAATGTGTGTTTTCCAGTAGATATATATATATACACCAAACATTCCCCAATATTGATGTACCTGTGATTTCATAGTCTGAAAATATTTCTAAACACATTTATGGTATAAAACCATTGATTTCAAATCTGGTTTTGTTGTTATTAAGGTGGTAATATTTTGTTCTTGATTTTTAAATACCTTCACTGTTAATGTCAGTTGTGGCCATCTTAGGGCCTGGATGCTCTAGCAAAACCATCTGTAATGTGCTTATTTCTTTATCCCATTCTCCTATAGTATAATGAATATTTTACATAAAATATTTCGGGCATCCTTAAGTCCTTTTTAAAATCAAATACTCCATGTTTGTGACAAATAAGGCTGAACATTTTATTTTGTTTATAAGGCAAGTTCATTTTAATGAAATAAAGCATAATACTGAAAATTTAAAATGGTCCCATATGATGCCCACAAAAAAGTTTCAATTAGAATAAAGAAAATATTGTTAGAACTGCCCATAATATTGCTTGTGATCCTAATGTGTGTGTGTGTGTGTGTGTGTGTGTGTGTGTGTAGGGAATCTGA
The DNA here is from genome assembly GCF_002201575.2 of Neomonachus schauinslandi. Classification (NCBI taxonomy): domain Eukaryota; kingdom Metazoa; phylum Chordata; class Mammalia; order Carnivora; family Phocidae; genus Neomonachus; species Neomonachus schauinslandi. Next base: position 27,730,228 of record NC_058413.1, on the reverse strand, counting down.
GTTTTCCAGCTAATATTATTCTGTTATTTTAGTCTATGTTTCCGTTAGAATACTCACCAATGCTCTGTCTCCCCACAGCTTATGTGTGCACCATGAATTTCAATAAATATAAATTACTGCTTAAAAGAGTAAAGAATGGCTACTTTATGTCTCATTGTTCTCTCTTTACAATATACTTCAAAATCTTCTCTTTTCTTTTAACGAATCCTATTGCAGCTATTTTCCTTCACTTCTATATGAAAGTGAATGGCAAATGCCATTCAATTTAAAGGAACTCAAGCACAGAGAATATAGAGATTTTGTTCAAAGTCTCCCTCAAATCTATTTTTGGACTTGGAAACAGAGCTGGGCTGGAGGCAACATCAGTATACATCTCTGACTCCGTATGAGGCTACTTGAAGCAGGTGGCTTTGGGGTTCATTTTGGAAACAGAAGACATACATGGAAGTTTGTGTTCCTTAGAGACTGACAAGCTTTGGTGGATCTCAGGAGCAATAAAATAACCCATGCTCTCATCTGCCTTTGAGTTGCAGGCAAGGAAGAGTTTCCTCTCATTTTCTTGCCTACATTACTTTTTCTGTGTTTGGCAGCTGAACCAGAGAGCAGCCTGCAACGTCTTGCCTTTGGGGATTTCCTGTGGCTTTGCTGCATTCCCTAGAGAAGTTCAGAATCCCAGAATCGATGGAGGGATTACAGAGAGCCACAAACATCATTCTCCCTCTAATCCATCTGGGGCTGATGCAGTATTGATAACAACCTTTCTTTTACTTGACAGTTTCAGACCATTCAAATGAGAATAAATAATAGGAATTTGGTAGTGGAGGTGGGGATAAAGTAGGGGCAATTGGTATACACTTTTGGAGTGAAAAGATCGGTTTCTATTCCAAAATCACGGAACCAAGTACAAAATTTACAAATTCCCACTCATTTCTTTCACAGTGATTTCTTCTCTCTTGTAGAGCATTTGGATTGGGGCACTGGCACATGTATTTACCAAGAAATCTTACATTGTCCCTAGGACAAGACAATGCTCGGTTGCTTGAATTTTGTAGCTTCAGTTTGCCTGGCTTTCTCTGCCTGAAGCTACTATGTTAGGTAATAAGGAAGCCCATTTGCATTAGATAATAAGAATCAGGGACAAGACAGACACAATGCTGATTAAACAAGGACTCATATCCCACTTTGAGAGCTCTCTGATAACCAGAGCCACAATCACATCAGTAGGTCAAGCAAGAATCTGAAGATAAAATCAATGTCAGTTTTCTGTCTTGGTGACAGACAGAGACCCACCAGAATCATATGCAGTAAACCCTGTCATCAAGTACCTCACTGTCATCGATGAATTCAGTTATACTGTGTCAGATCATGCCCCCACTCCATGATGTTGTTTATAGCATCCCTCCCTATGACACAGACTTGCAAAAACAATATTCTAACAATTATAGCTGTCTGACAACTAGATGGGCTGCTTTGTAAGGTGTGAGTGGAGACACTGGAAATGTTCAAGTAGAATTTGGTTAAATCTGCATGAAAGGGTGGCTGAGAAAATTGACCTACATCCAGAACTCCTGTTCAGGGCCAGCTTTACCAGGACTTTTCCATTTTTCCAAGAACATGTATTTATCTATTGGTTAATGTATTAAATAATTTTAATCTGATTATTTTTAATATAATTATACATTCGTGTGATACTGAATTTTAACAATTAAAAAAAAAGTTGTGAAAATTCTCCTTCCTACCCTGTCATCAGGCCACTCAGTTCTTAAAGCAACCAATATTACCAGTTTCTTGACTATAGGGGATTTAAAATACAGAAACCCAAGGCCTACTTAATGCACCTCTTTGAAGAGATGGGCCTTGCCATCCGTGTTTTTAAAAGCTTTCCAGATAATTCTGTAGGGCTGAGTACTATTGGCTTAATTAACTTCTAGACTCACTTCAAGCACTGAGATTCTATGGAAATCTGTAATGTAATAGTATTCATTCCATACATTCCCATAATGTATACAAAGTATTTTCAAAACCAGTGAACTTGCTGATCCTCTTTGCAATCCTGTGAAATAAGTATTATTTTCGGGCTCTCTTCCCATTTTACTGGAGATGGAAACTGCGTCTCAGAGTTTAAAGGACTTGAGTAAGGTAATTCAGCTAGTAAATAGCAAAGACAGGTAGCATTTAAGACCACCCCAGGACCTAACCACTTTTACTTTGAGGCCCAACTCCACATCATATCAAATAATAAAATGTACCCACAGTTCTGTAGAATTGTTTGCTGTAAACTTTTTTGAGAGAGTTTTGAACTTTGCTAGGAATGAGTTGTTCATTTTGTTTTTATGATTTAGACTTTATTATATTTATATATAACATATGATTTGAATTGTAGCTGGTGTGTTGACATAATGTTAACTCTTTTTAATTCATGTAAATATTTATTAATGCTGACTTTACAGTTTTTTTAGAAGATTTTATTTATTTATTTGACAGAGAGAGATGGAACACAAGTGAGGGAGAGGAAGAAGCAGGCTTCCCACTGAGCAGGGAGCCCGATGTGGGGCTCAATCCCAGGACTCCGGGACCATGACCTGGGTTGAAGGCAGACGCTTAACGACTGAGCCACCCAGGCGCCCTACAGTTTGTTTTTCATATTTTGGAACTACTCATTTTTGGGGGGAGAGGATGCCTTTTCTGAGAGAGAGAGAGTGCATGAGCGGTGGAGAGGCAGAGGGACGGGGGAGAGAGACTCTTAAGCAGGCTCCATGCCCAGCATGGAACCTGAGTCCCACCATGCAGGGCTCAATCTCAGGACCCTGAGATCATGACCTGAGCTGAAATCAACAGTTGGACGCTTAAGCAATTGAGCCACCCAGGCGCCCCATCAAAACCTTTCTTAAAAAGCTTTTATGTTTTAGGTTCTCTACCTGAGCTTCCAGTGTTAAATAGCATAAGTCTAAACTTCTGTAATTCAGGGATTAAACAAGATGGAAGTTGTTCTTTTCCCACCTAACAGTGTGAGGTGTGTGTTTCAGAGAGGCAGGAAGCTCTGCTTTATCTGATTATTCAGATATCTAAACTTCTCTATCTTCTTGTCTACATGGCTCGCAGTTGACTTCAAATTCTGGCTCCTGGGAAGTGAAAAGACAATGCAGAAAGTATGCTCGTGGTCCTTAGGTCTACTGTGGAAGTAGCATACATCCCGTCTTCTTGTATTCCCTTGTCCAAAATTTAGTCACATGTCCACAGCAAACTACAAGTAGAAGTAGGAAATGTATTGAAGGATAATGGATTATGGTGAACAACCAACAGTATCCACAAAGAATAATGCAGTCAGGAGACTGTTACAATACTCCAGGTAAGAGAGCAGTGGAAGTTGTTAGAAGTGGTTAGATTCTTATGGGGCTCCTGGGTGGCTCAGTTGGTTAAGCGACTGCCTTCGGCTCAGGTCATGATCCTGGAGTCCCTGGATCGAGTCCCTGGATCGAGTCCCTGGATCGAGTCCCTGGATCGAGTCCCTGGATCGAGTCCCGCATGGGCCTCTCTGCTCGGCAGGGAGTCTGCTTCTCCCTCTGACCCTCCCCCGCCTCATGTACTCGCTTTCTCTCTCTCTCAAATAAATAAATAAAATCTTTAAAAAAAAAAAAAGAAGTGGTTAGATTCTGGATGTATTAATTTTTTTTTCTAATGGATTAGGTAGGGTTATGAGAGTAAAAGGAGTGAATATTTTGGCTGGAGAAATTGGAAAACTGAATTTACCATTTACAGAGATGAGGAAGACTGGGTGGGGAGGATTCTGGAGAAAAATGAGGAATTTGGTATTGGTATACTGAGTTTGGGATGCCTATTAGAAATCTAAGTGGAAATGTCAGATAAGAGTTAGATGTACCAAGTCTGGAGTTCAGGGCAGCTGTCTAGCCTGGTGAATTTGGGAATCATTAACAAAGAAATAATTTTTAAAACTATGAGACTGAGTGAAATCAGTGAGGTAGTCAATGAGGCAGAGAATTGATCTGAGGATCAAGCTCTGGGGCATGTCAATATTGAAAGGTCTGAGAGTTGAGGAGAAATAGGAAAAGAGATCCATGGAGCAGCCAGCTAAGCAAGAGGAGACCCAAGAGAGAGTGGTACGGGAGGCCAAGGGGAGAGAGTGTTTTAGGAAAGTGAGAGTGAACAACTGGTAATCAAGGACAGCATCAAATGCTATAAATAGGTCAGATTGGAGAAAATCTGAGAATTGGCTGTCTGGTTTGTCAGTGTGGAGGTCATTGGGGACCTTGTCATGAATTATTGGGCGAAGTGAAGAAAATCTTGTTGGAGTGAGATTGAAACATGATAGGAGAGAAATTTGAGGCAGTACAAGTGCACATAACTATTACTGCAATTTGTGTTGCAAAAAAGGAGCAGAAAAATGAGATAATAGAAGTGAAGACATGTTTGCATTCTGATGGGAAATCTTGCATTAAAGAAGGAAACACTGATGATGCAGAGGACAGAGAGAACTGTCTCATCAGAGTCTATAAGACAGCAAGAAGAAATAGGATCCAGTGCCTACATGGAGGCTTGGTCTAGTTGGTAGCAGGAATGGTTCTGTCAACAATAATGGGGGAAAACAGAGTTGATGGGCCCAAGAACAGTTAGGTGAATGTGGTGGAGATGGAGCTTGTTCTTTTCTAGTTTTCTCAGTAAAATAGTAGGTAATAGCTCCTTCTGGGACCATCCTCTCTTGCTTCTATGGGACATGCTCTCTGTCCTCAAGTTCTTCCTCTGTCCTTCCTGTCATCTCTTTCATTCATCTTCCAGGTTTTCCATTTATCTTCCTATTTCCTTCCTCCCTCCCCACCCTCCCTCCTTGCCTTTCTTCCTTCCTTTCTTCCTCTCTCATCCTCTCCTTTTGTTCTAATTTCTTACTTCAGAAATCGGGTATGAAATGACAGAGAAAAAAGGGAAAAATGACAAGGGACTCCATTAGCTGTTAGCACTTGGTGAAGATAGGGAGTGGTGTCCCTGAGCATGAACTGTGGCTTCGCTACCTCCTCGCTTGCCATTGTGTTCCTGCACATTCATGTTCTAGTCACATCGACAGAGCTGGAAATGGGGAGAACAACACTCTCTTAGGAGAGCCTTGTAAATAAAACTCAATTGCCAAACTTGATCTAGCACATTCAGCACTTAGTAGACAACCTTTTCTACACGAGGCCAGGGGAGGAAGCTCCAGGAAGGCAAATCAAAGAAGCAGAAAGTATACTCTTGTTTTTCAAGAAGATAGAGGAAGAGGACAACCTTCAGAAAAGGTCAGTGGGAGTGTATGATGCTGCCCAACCAGGGCATGATCCCCCCCGTAAATATCTTCTGACTCCAGAAACATGTCCCAAGTGCCTTGGTACAGCCTGCCACTGAGTTGTCAGCCAAAGGTCACCCCTAATTCCCTACTTGGCGAGAGTTTTTGGCTGTGGGCTTATCAGTCTCTGTTTATATAGACCATAATTATTGAATATTAGACTTACAAGGGACTTTGAGAACATCTTTATAAAATGTATTATTCAAATAGATAGGATGTCACTTGGGGGTTATTTTTATAGCTGAGGAAAATAAGAGTGAGAGCATTGAGAGGGTTGCAGTGATTTTTCTCCAGGCCATCAGAGGGTAGATAAGAGAACTGGGTTCCAGAGCCCTCTAGCGCCACATCTAGCCCACCTTCCCCTATCGCTGGCCACCTCTCCTGAGTTGAAGACCCTGCTAGAATCAATTGGATTGAGAAATTTGCTCAAGGCTCTGGAGAGTGCTGGAGCTTGAATGGACATCCAGTTTCCTGAGGCAATGCCTTCTCTGCCTTCTGCTCAGGCACTTCCATCCCTGTCTCACCGTCCATTTTGCCCTCAAGTGTGGGCTCAGCCCCACCCCAGCATTGGGGACCGATTAGGCTCAGAGGCAGAGAAAGCATAATGTTACTGAGATCCAGGGTTCATAGCTCAGCAGTGATCCTGCTCTGATCTCATATGTAGGGTAAGTAACAAGTAGCCACTTACCTTGCCACCCTGTGATGAATACCCTGCCTCAAAACTCAGTTTGACCATCAGAGCCCTGAGGCACTACCTTCGTTTCTCCCCAGCATGTCCTCTGGGCTGGGAGGAGCTAAGGGAACACAGAGTGTTCTCTAGAACAGAACCTTCGCATGAGCTATTAAATGTGCAGATATAGGTTTGGTGCCTTTAAAAAAGGTATCATTTAAGAAATAACAGTAAACAGGGGCACCTGGGTGACACAGTCAGTTAAGCATCTGACTCTTGGTTTCCGCTCAGGTCCTGATCTCAGGATTGTGAGATCGAGCCTCACATCGGACTCTATGCTCAGGGGGGAGTCTGCTTGAGATAGTCTCTCTGCCTCTTTCTCTGCCCCTCCCCCCACTCCCTTTCTCTCTCAAATGAATAAATAAATCTTTAAAAAAATATTTTATTTATTCATTTGAGAGGAGAACGTGAGTGAGAGAGCACAAGCGGGGGAACAACAGAGGGAGAAGCAGGGTCCCCACTGAGCAGGGAGCTAAAAGCAGGGCTGGATCCCAGCACCCCGGGATCATGACCTGAGCCAAAGGCAGCCCCTTAACTGACTGAACCACCCAGGTGCCCCTAAATAAATAAATCTTTAAAAAAAGGAAAAACCAGTAAACATAATATGGACAAATTTCAAATTTAAACAATACGGAAATTGAGGAGGGGTGCCTGGCTGGCTCAGTCGGTAAAGCATGCAACTCTTGATCTTGGGGTTGTGAGTTCAAGCCCCATGTTGGGTGTAGAGATTACTTTAAAAATATATATTTAAAAAAATACAGAAAAAAAATACAGAAATTGCCGAAGTAGGAAGTGAGTTTTCCCTTCTTCAGTCCTAACCACATCTTTTTAAAGAAGACTCCTTATTGACTATAGGTATAGAAAACTTTCAAATTCTTCTCAGTGCTAACTAGACATTTACATACACATATATCTATACACATTTAAGGAAATAAAGTGTTTGCCCCCTCTCCCCCAAGGGGGATCATTTAACAGAGATAATCTTTCCACGTCATGGCCATGGTATTTCATTTTTAGTGGTTATACAGTATTCCATTGCATGGATATGACATACTTTATTTAAATAGTGCCATAGTAAATGGATATTTAGGTTGTTTGGAACTTTTTCCATTATAAACATTGCTGCAGTATGCTTCCCTGCCCATATGTCCTTGTGCTAGAATTTTGGAATCTAGACTCCTAGAAACAAAGTGCCACACGGTATGTGCATTTTAAAATTTGGTAGACATTGCCAAACTGTCCCTCTCCCCAAGTCATGTGCCAATCTGCACTCCCACCAACAGCGTACAAGTGTACCTCTATCCTCATACCTGTCCCAGCAATTTGCCTCCTTCTGGAGGTCTGCAAAGAAGCAATCTGTCAGAGGCAGAAGAGGCAAATGAGAATCTGTGTACAATGAATTCACCGGACACTTTGTTGAATGCCAGGGCTCATTCTGCTGATCTGGCTGCCTAAAGGGAGGCCCTTCCTCTCTCTTGGCTCCATGGGGAGCCCAGCTAAGGAATGGTTGATGAGGGGCACTGGGGGGGCACTCTCCATTTTGATTTAAAGTCTGCTCCTCAGTCCACTGCTACTCGGGCACAACGTGCTCTGATGGCTGATAATATGCTCTATTTGTATTCTGGCTGGGCACAGGTACTAGAACCAAGTGTTTATTCATTTCCATCAGGGAAAGTCTGCGGGCACTGGGTGCTCACCTTGATCCTTAATCGCAATCATAAAATCAAAACTCCACTGTCATCTCAAAGGCTCATTCAGACTCCAGACTTTAGAAGGTCTATCGGCCTTCATTCCAAGTATGTAGGACAGGTGGATGCCTCCATGACAGGCTCCCTTCCCATTGCTTTTCCCCCAGTTTAAAGCACAGTGCAAAGGAAGAGAAAGCCAGTGTTTGCAAAGCCCAAGACTTTAAAAGCACCAGTAATTTGCATGAACAACGATGACCACTTTTGTTTTTAAGACCTCTTAATAGACTTCATTTCTTAAACCAAAACCAAAGATTAATCTTTCCCGGCTGAGTCTTTAAAAGAGAACATCTACAAATTTATTCAGAGGACTTCAAGCTGTAAAAAATAATGTGCAATTCATTTTAATGGGTAGTAAAAGGACCCAAGGAAAATAAATCTTTTCATACATATAGTAGATGTTTTTCAAAGGAGATTCACTTATTCCCTTATGCTGTTTTTTTTTTTTAAAGAAGAGTTTTTTTGTTTTGTGAAGTTGACACATTTACAGTGAAAAAAACTCAAATCGTGCAATGACCACCCTTGAAGCTAACTTTGCATATATCTTTATACATTTCCATGTAATACATTCCAGAAAGTAAAACTGGTGGATTGAGGGAATTTGTACTTTAAAAAAAAGTTTATTTATTTAGGGACGCCTGGGTGGTTCAGGCAGTTAAGCGTCTGATTTCAGCTCAGGTCATGATCTCAGAGTCCTGAGATCAAGTCTGCACTCAGCGAGGAGTCTGCTTCTCCCTCTCCCTCTGCCTCTCCCCCAGCTCCTGCTCTCTCTCTCTTCCTCCCTCTCAAATAAATAAATAATAGAATCTTTTTTTTTAAGATTTTATTTATTTATTTGACAGAGAGATAGCGAGAGCAGGAACACAAGCAGGGGGAGTGGGAGAGGGAGAAGCAGGCTTCCCGCCAAGCAGGGAGCCCGATGTGGGACTCGATCCCAGGATCCTGGGATCATGACCTGAGCCGAAGGCAGACGCTTAACGACTGAGCCACCCAGGCGCCCAATAAATAGAATCTTTTAAAAAAGTTTTATTTATTTAAGTAATCTCTACCTCCAGTGTGGGGCTTGAACTCACAACCCTGAGATCAAGAGTTGCATGCTCTACTAACTGAGCCAGCCAGACACCCTGGGAATTTGTACTTTTTAAAGTTTTTGACACAGCTTGCCCAGTTACCCTTTAGAAAGGTATAGAGTTACAATTGCATAGCAAATTTTGAAAGTGTTTATTTCCCCACATGGTAGCAGACATTGAATAGTAAAATTAATGTTTATCTTTGCTAACTTGATAGGTGAAATGAAACTAATTTCAACTGGCATTTCTTTATTAATGGAGTTTGACATTTTTTATATATTTTATGGCCAGTTCATATTCTTTTCTCTTTTAAAAAATTGGAATATTTATTTATTAATAGTAACCATTTGTCATATATGTTGCTTATAGTTTTCTCATTAGTTTTCAATTTTTGTTATTTTAATTAAATTTACTTAATTATATTTTTGCATTTCCCTTTAAAAAATGAAAAATAAACTTTCTATTTTTTTAAAGATTTATTTATTTTTTTCTTGAACACCTTGTAAACTCAGGGGAAGGGCAGAGGGAAAAGGAGAGTCTTTTTTTTTTGTCAGAGAGAGAGAGACAGAGCACAAGCAGGGGGAGCGGCAGGCAGAGGGAAAGGGAGAAGCAGACTCCCCGCTGAGCAAGGAGCCCGATGCAGGGCTTGATCCCAGGACCCTAGGATCATGACCTGAGCCCAAGGCAGACACTTAACTGACTGAGCCACCCAGGCGTCCTGAAAAATTCACTTTTTAAAGTAAACTATACTCCTTAAGTAGGGTTCTAACTTACAACCCCAAGATCAAGAGTCACATGCTCTACTGACTGTGCCGGCCAGGCGCCCCCCAAAATTCATTTAAAAAAATTAATTAGTTAATTAATTTTTAAATTAATGTATAATGTATTATCGGTTTCAGAGGTACAGGTCTGTGATTCATCAGTCTTACATGATACCCAGTGCTCATTACATCACATGTCCTCCTTAATGTCCATCACCCAGCCACCCCATTCCCCCACCCACCCCGCCCCGCCCCGCACTCCAGCAACCCTCAGTTTGTTTCCTATGATTAAGAGTCTCTTATGGTTTCTCTCCCTCTCTGGTTTTGTCTTGTTTTATTTTTTCCTCTCTTCCCCTATGATCCTCTGTCTTGTTTCTCAAATTTCTCATATCAGTGAGATCATATGATAATTGTCTTTCTCTGATCGACTTATTTCACTTAGCATAATACCCTCTAGTTCCAACCATGTCGTTGCAAATGGCAAGATTTCGGTTTTTTGATCACTGAGTAATATCTATTGTATATATTCACCACATCTTCTTTATCCATTCATCTGTTGATGGACATCTAGGCTCTTTCCATAGTTTGGCTATTGTGGACATTGCTGCTATAAACATTGGGGTGCAGGTGTCCCTTCGGATCGCTACATTTGTAGCTTTGGGATAAATACCCAGTAGTGCAATTGCTGGGTCATAGGGCAGCTCTATTTTTTTTTTTTAAAGATTTTATTTATTCATTTGAGACACAGAGATACAGAGAGAGAGAGAGAGCATGAGTAGGGAAGAAGCAGGCTCCCCGCTGAGCCAGGACCCCGATGTGGGGCTTGATGGATCCCAGGACCCTGGGATCATGACCCGAGCTGAAGGCAGACGCTTAACCGTCTGAGCCACCCAGGTGCCCGGGCAGCTCTATTTTCAACGTTTTGAGGAACCTCCAAGCTGTTTTCCGGAGTGGCTACACCAGCTTCCATTCCTACCAACAGGGTAAGAGTGTTCTCCTTTTTTCACATCCTTGCCAACATCTGTCATTTCCTGACTTGTTAATTTTAGCCATTCTGACTGATGTGAAATGGTATCTCATTGTGGTTTTGATTTGTATTTCCCTGATGCCAAGTGACCAAAAATTCATTTTTTAAAAGATTTTAGTTATTTATTTGTCAGAGAGAGACAAAGAGCACAAGCAGGGGGAGCGGCAGGCAGAGGGAGAGGGAGAAGCAGATTCCCTGCTGAGCAGGGAGCCTGATGCGGGGCTCGATCCCAGGAGCCTGGGATCATGACCTGAGCCGAAGGCAGATGCTTAACCATCTGAGCCACCCAGGCGCCCACCAGAAATTCATTTATAAAGGGGAATTGATACATGTATCCTAATGATGCTGAGAGGTGGTGGGTAGTGGCAAAGTGCAGATGGCATCCTTGACTGAGGATACAGAAGGATCTGCTTGGCAGTCACTCTGCCAGAGGCTTTGAAGATATTCTAATACTATCTGCTTAATTATTTCCCAAAAGCAAAGGAAAGAAAACCCAGTTGGAAACACCTGAGTACAACATAAACTTATTTTTCATTGTTTCTCCCAAAGTTTTGTAAATTGCTCAGGTCACTTACAACTAGGGTTGTTTTGAGGGAGACTTTGGGTGGTTATTGCATCAGGGCTACCGAAACAAAAACGTAATTGGATGAGTTATCTTTTACTATCACTTGGTTTCTTCCCTGCTCCCACCCCTCCCCCACACCGCAAAAGGCTTCATGTCTAAAATCTGCCCAAAGATCAAATGTGTGGTCCATTACATAAGGGATTGACCTAGATTTAGCTTTACTTGACAATTAAAAGTTAAAGGCAAGGAACCAAACCAAAAATAGAACAACCCTGAAAAACATTATCCCAGATTTTGGTGTGCTTGATTTATAGTACTTAACAGATAGTGGTGGCTGAAGAGGAAATCTGTATTCATTTGGGCTCAAGTTGCTTTCAAAATTATAGGGGGAATATGTTCCCTACTCAAAAGAATGCTCTACTTTCAAGAATCTTAACAATTTAATTTTCTAGAAGCAAATAAATATTGTATAAATTTGGGGGGGACATTTACCGTAGGTCAGCGTTCTTAGCTTTTGACAAGAAGATATAAATCTATGTATTTTATATCTATATCTATGCTTAATTTGCTTGATATGGCCTGCCCACTCCCTGAAATTGCCTCCCAAGCCTTCTCCAGTCTTGAAGGAGGAAACCAAGGACACTTTAGAGTGGTCTGGGAGTTTCATGTCAAGGAGAGGTATGATCCTTTGCATAAATACTTCAACCTCTTCTCAGGAGGGTTGGAATGAACCAGATGAATATAACTATACTTAAAGCCAATAATAGGGACTCCTACTTCAGTCCATAGCAAAGCAAGATTGTGCTCTTAATTCCCAAACTTATTCATTTAAGGGTCAACCTAGTTTTGAAAAATCATTCCTTTATTTTTTAATAAGTAATCCACTCACATGGTAGAAAATTTGCAATGTACCAAACAGCATACTCAGAAAGACCCATCTCCTCTCCTTTCCTGTATCACCTAGTTCCTCTCCAAAGAGGCAACTATTATTGCCTTGTGTATCAACCTAGAGATAGTCTATGTATTCATGCACTTATGCATGTACACACACATATTCTCTCTGCCCCCACTTCCTCACCACTTCCCCATAACACTGTCTCTTTTCTCACTTAATTCTGTATCTTGGACATGTATTATTCCAATCCTCTGTATTGAAGTGTCAGATTTATCTAAATAGTTAAAAATAGTCTTTTGCTATTACAAACTAAAATGTAACAGTAAATGTTTTTATTTTTTATTTTTATTTTTTTTAAAGATTTTATTTATTTATTTGACAGAGACACAGTGAGAGAGGGAACACAAGCAGGGAACACAAGCAGGGGGAGTGGGAGAGGCAGAAGCAGGCTTCCTGCAGAGCAGAGAGCCCAATATGGGGCTCGATCCCAGGACCCTGGGATCACGACCTGAGCCGAAGGCAGACGCTTAAGGACTGAGCCACCCAGGCGCCCTTATAGTAAATGTTTTTAAATATACATCATTTTGCCTGGGTACGGGTATATTTATTGGACAAGTTACCAAAAAGTGGAATTGCTAGTTCACAGGGTTTATGCATTTTTTTTAATTTTGAGAGATAATTAGGGTTTGATTAAGTAGAACAGTTTAGCAGTTCTTACTTAATAAGATCATCTGGCTAAATAAATTAGTAGTGTCTAATTGGTCAGAAGGGACCTCAAAGTTTCCTTCTGAAAATGTCTCAACTAGGTGCAAACCATAAATCTCTGGAATGCATGGAAAAGGTATCACACCTTTTCACAAAAGCAATGTCAAGGTAGACTCACAGAGAGCTGCAGATTCTGATGGGCAATAGTAAGTGACCTTGGTGGTTTGAAGTGTGACCTACAAGGGCTGTCAGTGTTGTACACGGTAGGTGGTGCTGCCTGCTATGAATTAGGCTGAACCGTGTGTAATTGTAGAAACCGTAGATGTTAGACCATTTTTTTTTTACCTACAAATATTGCCATTTTCATTTTCTCTTCATTAGTGGTTCAACTAACATTAAGTTTGTTTGTTTGTTCGGCATTCTAGGGAGAACTCCTTAGGGAACTGGGGAGTTTTTCTTGGGGGAGGTGGGTTTTGATCCAGGGAAGTGGAGAGACAAGAGTGAGTATCAGGAAAGTGGACAAGAACATTACAAAGCAAGGGTGTAGAATGCCTCAGGGTATGAGCCCACATAAAAGGTAAAAGTGTGAGTCAAAGGACTGATGTCTCAAATTTCTATAAGTTTTCATGAACTGAAGCTGACATCCCAGCTCCCTGTGTAAAGCAGAAAACCGTCATGCAGCAAGAAGGACTGGGTGAAGGCAGCGCTGGCTTACCTCCCCAAACATGTACATCTGCATCAGGGTTTTAACCTCACCGCAGAAGCTTATGGGGATTGAAATTTTGGTCCATTTTGGCATTTGGTACCGAAAACTTCAGTTCAACACTGCAGTCAATATTTGTTCTACCTGCATATACTTCAAAGTGGCCCTGAAGTTCATTATCTTTTTTTTTTTTTTAAGATTTTTATTTATTTATTTAACAGAGATAGAGAGAGAGCACAAGTAGGCAGAGCGGCAGACAGAGGGAGAAGGAGAAGCAGGCTCTCCGCCGAGCAGGGAGCCCGATGCGGGGCTCGATCCCAGGACCCTGGGATCATGACCAGAGCTGAAGGCAGCCGCTTAACGACTGAGCCACCCAGGTGCCCCCTGAAGTTCATTATCTTAAATGGTCGCTAAGGGGATGATTATAGGGATTTGCCAACACTTGGAGAAGAGTCACCCTGGAACACTGGGATAAATATATAGTGAGGGAAAGAGCATTTCCTTTTAAAACGATAGATATAACATCCTTTAAAAATTGTAGCTATAATGTAACAACCTTAGAGTTTAGAAACAGAGGGGAAAACCCCACTTATAATCACCACCCTCACAAAACAGCTCTAAATGTTTGCATAATTTGTCCTACTCCTTGATCATTTGCTTTCATATTTTTCTACCATTGCAGTCATAAGCTTTTCTCGTTTTACGTCTCAGTTTTGCTAATTATCGTTTTAAGTGGCTGCATACTAGTCCCTGGAGTGGTTGTACTATAATTTGCCTATTCATTCCCCCCATTCTCAGATGTCTCAGGTTGCTTCCAATTTCTTGATATTAAAGTGCCTTTAGATCTCTGGACCTGAAAATAGGCTTCCATCCACAGTTTTTTCTTATTAAAGTAAATTATCTGCCACATGGCTTCCCTCTGTCAACAGAGAAATCTATTTCTCTATTTTATTAATATTAAGGGTGATAATATGTATAGCAAAGTACTTAGAACAGTACTAGGCAAATACTGAGTGCCATATAAATGTGAATTATTATTTTTACCAGTCAATGTATTTTGTCACCAATGTCAGAAAAAGACCTGTAAATAAAGAAATGGAAAGAAAGACTGTTGGAGAGCTGGGGAGCCAATTGGCTAATTCCTTCACTTGCTCAGAGACTCCTCACCCACAACTGACTCAGTCAATAAAGGAAATCTCAACTCAGCTCGCTGCCAGAAGGCAGAAGTTTTGGGGACAAACAGCAATTTCCCTATACCAGCAAAAATGCCCATGGGCAACCTTCGGTTGCCATTTTTTTCCTTACTGAAAGAGCCTTTGAATAACAAAGGCTCAACTTGAGACTATTGCTCATATCAGTGATGAGGTTTCTTTGTTTCCCGGGCTATCAGGTCCTGCTACAATTAGCTAAATGTCCTTTCCCCTCCTCACCCCTAAAATAAGAACTGAAGTTGGAGATGGGGTCAGGATGAAACGTAAATGATATGTTTCTTGGGAAAGGTAACTAACAATTAGGAAATTTAATCCCTTCTCAAACATGAACAATACTGATTCAGGAAGCTAGGAACTATTCGAATTAAGAGAAAGAAGTTGCAACATAATTGCATAATTTACCTAAAACTCTCCAGGGCTTTCCCACTACTTTAGTACAAAATCCTAAATTTTTTCCCTGACCTTTAAGACCTTGAAGGATCTAGCCCCTGCCTTCCTGTCTAGATCCCTCTCTCCACCCTTTAACCCTACTTCTTGGCTTTCTTTCTCACGACTCTTTCCTTCCTTTAGGTCCTTGTCTTGATGCTTCTTCTGCGTGGAAGTGTCCCCTCTCTGCCCAAACAGTCCTCATCCCCGTCTAACACTACATTTCTAGTCTCAAGCTAAAACACCCTGAGCTTGAGGGAAGCCTTCTCTAACCGTCAGAACAGGTTGGATACCATGTGACAAGCGCCCGGAGCATCCTGTCTTTTGTATTACTCATTATGATTGTTATACCTGTTAGACTGTAAGTTCCATGAGTGTGGGAGACTCAGTCATCTTCAACACTGTTTCCCCAGTACCTAGGACAGAGCAGACCCTCAAGAAATGTACAGAGAATGAACTAAATGAAAGAATAAATATTAGCTTTACCTAAGCTTACATTAAACATGCCCTTAAACATGCAAATTATTTTTTTAAATTTTTTATTTTAAAATAAGTTCTGGTTTACAAAAGAGCTCCAAAGACAGTAGAGAGATCTTGTAAATCCTGCAACCAGTTTCCTCTAGCGTTAACACTTTACAGAACCATACGACATTTATTGAAACTAAGAAATTAACATTGATACTAGTCAGTAAAATACAGACTTTATTCAGATTTAACCAGTTTTGCCATCAATGCCCTCCTCTTTCTATTCAGGATCCAGTCCGTGTTACTTTTAGTTACTATGTCTTCTTGGTCTCCTCCTATTCATGACCTTTTTTTCTCTTTTTTCTTTCTTTGTCTTTCATGACCTTGACATTATTGACATTATTTATCCCTCAATTTGGGTTTATCTGATGTTTCCTCATGATTTCTGGAGTTATGGATTAGGGGGATGTATACCACAGAGGTGATGTGCCCTTCTTATTCTATTGTGTTATGGGATACAAAATATTGATATATCTTATTACAGTGATATTAACCTTGATCACTTAGTTAAGGTGGTGTCTGCCAGACTTTGCCATGTAGAGTTACAATTTTTCTCTTTCTATATCCATTTGCTAGAGGCAAGTCATTAACTTGAGCTCACATTGAAGGGAAGGGGAATGAAGTTCCACCTCTTGGAGACAGAAGTATCAAATGATTTGTGGACACATGTTAAAATCACCACCACAGGGGAGCCGGGGTGGCTCAGTCATTAAGCGTCTGTCTGCCTTCGGCTCAAGTCATGATCCCAGGGTCCTGGGATTGAGCCCCGCATCAGGCTCCTTGCTCCGCGGGAAGCCTGCTTCTCCCTCTACCAGTCCCCTTGCTTGTGTTCCCTCTCTCACTATGTCTCTCTCTGTCAAATAAATAAATAAAATCTTTAAAAAAAAATCACCACCACAATTTATTTTGGGGGAGATATTTTGAGTCTATGCTACTATTCTGTTTCTCCTTAAAATTTCATCCACTGGATGCCTGGGTGGCTCAGGTGGTTAAGCATCTGCCTTCAGCTCAGGTCATGATCCCAGGGTACTGGGATCGAGTCCTGCGTTGGGCTCCTTGCTCAGCGGGGAGCCTGATTCTCACTCTGCCTGCCGCTCCCCCTGCTTGTATTCTCTCTCTCTCTGACAAATAAATAAAATCTTTAAAAAATTTCATCCACTAATTTTAGCATTCATCAGGGATCTTATCTCCCCTGTATCAATTATTATTATGGTGTCCAGGGATTCATTTTTGTACAAAGAATGAAAATTCTTGCTCATAAACTAACTGAAAGTATTGTTCCTGCTGCAGATTCATCCTGGAGGAATGAGAATGAGGGGCTTGGGGGTTTTGCTTTTTCTCTTTTTCTAGCTGTAACTTTGAAGTCAAATCATAGCCCTTAATTTACAACGTCAGTTCTCAGTTTTCGCTCAGACATTTTTTTAATGAAAATTAAGACAAGAGAGTGAAAGAAATCAGAAGAGGTGCCATGAGCAAAATGGGGTGATTAAATAATTAGACGGAAATTAACAAGTGACAGAGAGGGTTGTTGTGTTTTCAGTTTCATCAGCAAATCTCATAACTTCTGGAATCTTAGATGTTACTCCATACACTAAGTCCTTATCCCTCATGCATGCTCTCTGTGGCATTGTGAAACATATTACATGATCAGTTCTCCCAAGAGAGGCCAGGATGGTGAGAGAATGAAGGGGCAGGAGCTTTATAAATAGTAAAGCTCCTACAAAGGGGAGAGGTTGGTATTATTATTATTATTATTATTATTATTATTCCAATTGCTCAGTACAAAAAAGCAAAAACTTGGCAACACAATATTGCCTTGTTTCTTGGAACCAAAGTGGAGAATAACTTTGTCTCCATCTGCTCAGGACACTGAGAACAGGCCGGCTCTTTACTGCATGTGTAATCTCCATGGGAAGTGGGATAGAATGAGATGGAAGCCACACCAGAAAGAATCCTGAGTTCTATATTTAAAAAAAAAACGGCAGGGGCTCTGGAAAAGCTTCAAAATCAAGAGAAAAAAACCCCACGGTGATATCTGAACACTGAAGTGGGATTGTTAAATATCCAGAGGATGAAAAGCATGCAGATAGGAAACCATTCAAAGGATCAGGAGAAAGGTTATTATATGACTAAAAAAAAAAATCTTTCCCGCATCCCTTTAACAAATATTTCCTAACAGTACTGTGGAACCTTGACTCTTGACTCTGGGCTGCACCTTGCGTTCCAGATGACTTGTAAAGCAATGATTTATTGGTCCCAGAGCCAGTGAGCTTGGGAGCAGTTCAATAAGACAGTGTGGTCTGTGGGTCCTGAATCATTATTCTACCTGGCAACCTTATGACAGCTGCTGAATCTTGGAGAGGCCAGGAGGAAATGATGTTGATTTATAGAGGGAGTGGAATTATTTGTCAATGAAAATATAATCGTGCTTCTTCCAGGCTCAGGCATCTATAGGTTACCAGCTCAGCCTTCCCTGACAATTTAACAGAGACCAAAATTTGGAAAAGTGAGTGTTGTCTTAAAATTCCTTAAGACCTTGTACTTTTGTTAAATGTTTCACTATGGTTCTATTAATACACTTTCTAGAAGAGAACTAGTATAAACTTCTCCTTTATGGTATATAATCTTCTGCATAACGGTAGTAAGTGATGCTCCAGCGGTGAGTGGGATGCATAGTGTACATATTATATATCTTTATAAGACTAGTTTTGTATTTTGTAAATAATCATAACACTTGCCTATGTGTACATATATGATATGACATGCATAGTTTCATTTGCTCTTTCCAACAATCGTGTGTGCTTAGCACATTTTGAAAAATGAGGAAACTGAGACTCAGAGACCTTGAGTAACTTGGTTAAGGTTAACCAGATAGTAACAGAGCTAGTAGCCCAAGACTGGAATGTGGTCCCTTGCATAGTCTTTCCACTGCGCTGGCCCCTCCCGATGGAGTCTTGTTCCGCTAGCTTCCTGTGATCCACTGAACGATAAAAGAAGTGCATGCATCATGGACTTCGGAAGGATCAATCAAAAGCAATTCTATTTTCTCTACATTAAGCATCAAAAAATTAAAAGCCATTCAGGCTTGTACCACAGATAGACAGGTAATAAGCTGTGACCGCTCTTAAGTAGAGCCTCCCCAGGAAGATGCTCTCAGCTCTGGGTGGCAGATACGTGAATAAATAGTCAAACCCCATCATAAGAATAATTCTGCTCAGGACTGGGGATGGGACTGCTCAGAGAAAGTGGGGATGATGCTCCAATGGACTCCAGAGTCCAGAGGTTCAAAGTCAGAACAGGGAGAGCCTTGGGTGGGGGCACAGAACCTTGGGAGGAGACTTAAACCAGCAGAGAAAGTAATTACCTGAGTAGGAAATGGGCTGCAATTTACTTTCTCCAAAGGTGTACATTCTTTGGTTACTAAAAAGGCATTTGCTTTCAGTACAATAAATGGAGTTCAGTACAATCAATGGATTTTCTCATCCTTGCAATGGATTTTAAAATCCAAATGATGTGACTTGGGCTATAATTTTTTTCAATCCTACTATTATATATACATATATATATATATATATATATATAATTTGCGTTCCTAATTTATAATTTGTAATATAATATATAATATAATACAAAATGTATATCTCTAATATATGGGGATTAAAAAGCATATATGTTACAGATGTATGTGTTATATTTTTATAATTATTATATATTATTATAATGGATTATATGTTAATGGTCTTTTATCCAGTAAGTTAATGTAGGGTAGAATACCTGTTCAAAGCACCAATTTTGTTCTAATTAGGCCTGCAGTCTGAAGTTGCTTGTAGAAGAAATAAGGACAAGTTTTAAGCTATTCTAATTCTATGCAGCCCTTATTAAGAAGAGGACCTGGTGGAAAGAGTGAATGATATAATCAAATCCCAGTAATTATTCATATCCACACATTCAATGTTTATAATGTTGGTCTTCCAAGTATTTTCAAATATACAAAAGAACTTTTATTTCTTGAAGGCCTTTATTGAAGATGATTCCGAGATACCAATAAGGCTCAAGATTTGTTAAAAAATGTGAACATTTAATATTCGCACTAATAAATAAACTACTCCTCAGAGGTCAGCTAAGTGAGGCCAGGGGTCCTGGACAGTAATCCTGGGGCCTAAAAGTCAGTATCTCACCCTCTGCCATGTGTGAGGGTAGCTTGTGCTTACTGCACCTGGTTTTAGATTCCTTCCCATCAGGGAATTACCATTCCCTAGGAGGTTGCCAGGGAAATCTGGGAGCACCTGTCCACTCTCTGACTGGGCTTCGTTGGGAAGCAGAAGAGCCAAGGTGGGCTAACTCCTCTGCTAGGATTCATGGGGTACGCAGGTTTCCCTCCCTGAAAGGCTAGGAGAGCTTAGACCCAATCACACTACTTCTTAGCGTCTCCTTTCTCCTCTTGCCCATGGCAGGCCTTTAAATATTTAAGAACTGAAGAAGTCTGGGGAGAAAAGTGTAACATTGAATATTGCTGAGAGATCAGAGTAAGGCAGTGGTTGAGAAGGTAAGTATTTTAAAGTAAAAAAAAGTGCACTATATAGTATTCATGTTTTTCCTCTTTGAGCCTTTCTTTGAGTCTGCATTACGAGATTAATTGGGTGTTTGTGGTTAGCCCTCAGTGAGGCACAGGGTGGGCCTCGGGACCTCTACTCAAAACAGGCCCGTGGAGCACTTGCTGACCTTGGCAGTCTGGGGACGTTCTGTACAGAGCTGCACAGTACCCTGTGGCATGAGACCACTCACATCCCCAGCTTCTTCTAAAACGCTTTTCCAGGCAAATACCACTCCACATTGCTGGCCTGGGTGCACTGGGAGAAGGG
The DNA here is from genome assembly GCF_002201575.2 of Neomonachus schauinslandi. Taxonomy (NCBI): domain Eukaryota; kingdom Metazoa; phylum Chordata; class Mammalia; order Carnivora; family Phocidae; genus Neomonachus; species Neomonachus schauinslandi. The sequence goes on along the minus strand of NC_058413.1, from coordinate 27,709,671 downwards.
GAAATGGGGATCCAATGTAAAGGTTCTCATTACATTCCAATATTATGGAGAGAACTCTGGAAAAACTCATTTTCAATAAGGTTTTACCTAAAAGGTTTTTTTTTTTTTTCCCCTCCTGCTTCCTTTGCCCAGATGAATTCCAGAAAACTTGGAGAGATTTTTGCCTATCACCCTAATAAAGTAGAACTTCATTTTTCTCCTTGTCTTTTGCAAATAATGACAGACGAGCTAGCTGTGTTTCCAACGGTCTCTGATTCTGCATTTTCTGCAGCATAGAGGAAAAACACTTCATTCCTTTTGCAGAAATGCAATCCCTTGAGGTAGGCCCTTAAAAGCTGTCTTGATCCGTGGATGTTGTTGCTGTCAAATGCTCCGGCTCCCAAACTACCATTCTGCATTTTCTGTTGGACCCGGAACTCCAGGGTCAGCCCTCCTGACCCCATAATAAAGCCATTTATTCCTCTCTGAGATGGAAGACTCATTTATTTTTTCCTTATTTCTCCTTGGCAATGATCTCTATCACTACCCATAATCTACCCAATCTTTTTCAATAACATCTTGTGATTAAAGCCAGTTGGCGGGACACCTGGGGGATTCAGGCGTTAAGCATCTGCCTTCGGCTCAGGTCATGATCCCAGGGTCCTGGGATCGAGCCCCACATTGGGCTCCCTGCTCCGTGGGAAGCCTGCTTCTCCCTCTCCCACTCCCCCTGCTTGTGTTCTCTCTCGCTGTCTCTCTCTGTGTCAAATAAATAAATAAAATCTTAAAAATAAATAAGTAAATAAAGCCAACTGGCTCATGTTGAAGCTAAAGGAAAGGTAACCTGGCACAGTAATATTACCCTTGGATTAAAGAAGGCCAACTTTCAGTAGGTTGATGCTTGAGAGACTTTTGATGGGTAAAGGTGGATGTTGACCTAATATTTCAGTTAAAAAAAATATTTGGATATAAGGGCGATCTGGCTGCGACATCTGTCACCCCATTGATGGCCAGGGTTGATTCGGCTGATCTGGCTGGCTAGGCGGGTGTCCCCTTCCTCCCTCACTGCTCCATGTGCGTCCCTCCCAAAGCTGCGCGCTCAGTCGAAGAGGTCGACCTTCCCCGATAGAGGAGGACTGTTCTTGGGTCAAGGGTATACGAGTAGCTGCGCTCCTCTGCTAGAACTTCCAAACAAGCTCTCAAGGTCCATTTGTAGGAGAACGTAGGGTAATCAAGCTTCCAAGACTCCAGACACATCCAAATGAGGCGCTGCATGTGGCAGTCTGCCTTTAAAAAAAAAAGAAAATTCAGTGTTTAAAATAAGACTGAGTAACATATGGTAGTTCCTTGCGGCAGACCAAAGGAAAGATCTGCCTGCAAATGAGGTCAAAGGATATCTTGTTGATTTTCAAATATTGTCCCAATTATTACACTGGGCATCATTTCAAAAGACAAGGAACCAGGGAATCTTAATAAAGATGATGATAATATTAATAGTAATAGCCTCCACTTATTTAGCTGAGTCCTTTGCATTTATTAACTCATCAAATTCTTTCTCTAACTCTTTAATATAGGCATTATTATCTTCGTTTCATAGGGAGACTATATTTGCTCAAGGTCACCCAGCTAGTAAGTAATAGGGCAAAGATTTGAACTTGCGTGAGTCTGAGTGCCCAAGTTATGTCCTGCCTAGCACTGTGCTTGACTTTGGTGGGGAATATGAAAGAAGCACAAACACTTTTCTTGCCCTTGAGTTAAGAGTCTGGTTTGGGATAGGTAATACACTGGAAACTCTTAAAGAGCGACAAACAATCGTATACAATTAAACCCCCTCAGTGCTTAATCCCCTGTTACTAGTTGATATTTTTTTTATTAGATAGTCCCTGTTCAAATCACTAGTATGGCTTCTGTCCTCCGATTGGATCCCTGCTACGAGGCACACACACCCATGGGAGCTCAGAGATGATGCAAGACTTTGGGGGTGCGGGGGTCAGTATTTGAAGCCTGGAGCCATGGCTTATTGGTTGTAAACCTCATGTAAATTACTTATTCTCTCAGTTTCCTCACCTAAAAGATGTGACTAATACCTACCCCCCACACAGGTGTTGGTGAGAAAGTGAAAAAGCGTGAGGAAAGTGGTTTGCACAAAATAAGGTCTCCTGTAACAACAACAACAACAACAGAACAACACCAATAACATAAGTAACGATATAAAGGCTCAGAAACAGGGCTATTAAAATTCAAATCTATTGTTAATAAAAGGCATACCATCACTACTTGTTTTCAGTACAAACCTTTTTACTTGGGCTGGGTTTTGAAACTGGTGACCCTGGTCTATTGTCTCAACTCCTGGATGTCTCCTTTGAAAATGCTAAAGAACACGGGACAGAGTGCTTTGTCCTTGCTCTATGATTTTGTGAGTTCTTTTGGCATTTCGGACCAGATAGTAAGTTTCTGAAGGGAAGGAATGACAAATTTTATTTCGTGGTTCTTAGCTCTCCTTGATGTCAAGTAGAGTGCCTTGTGCACATCAATTCACATGCAGTGAGTGATTTCTGTTAATAGTGTACTTTTCTACTTAAGGGCCCCCTTCTCAAATATCTCCCCCATTAAGGTGCCACAGTGGGTAAATTCCACCATTTTGGAATTCTAAATGTGTAGTTTCACACCCAGTCTCTCTTTCTGCATCAGGCTGTTTCAATGAGCCCATCCTTTTCCGCATGCAGTGCTGATGGCCCTGTTATTCCAAAGGCTGGAAACTGTAATATCACCTGCCCTGGATGAAACCTTCAAGTAATGCTGCAAAAGTTGAAAAACAGGAAATGCAGTTGGTTGGGAAATTGACACCTTCCTGGAAGAGGATGGAATTACAGTATGTAAAAGGAGCTGAGTATCGCACACACGTGGGTACATTTATTCTATAAACTATCACTTGTATTATTATAAATATTTTAATTCAATGTGATCAACCTAGTCCTCACTTCCTGATTCACCTATGCGTTCTGGCTTTCAACTTCTCTGAGGAAAAGTTTCTGGGAGAAACAAAGGGCCGTGGATTGTCCTTGTTGTGCAGAGAAACCTCTCACCTGCTCAGATACCTGCCCAGGTGAGAGAATGTGGTTTAGAAAAAGAACTAGTGAATAAGGTCATGCACTCCCTTTACTGTATCATGTGAAATCAGCCCAAGGAAGGAATCAATAACAATGTGTGCACATGCATCAAATCACTGGCTTATTGGAATCTGAGCTTTCCATCTTTTAACTAGGAGCAAACAGGAGGTTGATTTAGGATTTTGACTTCCTTCATTTCACATCTCTTGCTGTTCTTCCATCAGACTCTTCCAGGCTTGAATTTCCAGGTGACATTTTGCCTTTGTTCAGGGCTACCCTCGTCCCTCCTTATTTCTTCTCTCTTACTAGTGGTGACATCAGGAGTCAGAATACCCGACTTCCAGTCCAGCTCTGCCTTTGACTGGCTATGTTCCACTCTCTGAGCCTTAAGTTTTCCATCTCATCTTCCCAATCTACAAAGTGGGACTTCTGATTCCTGTCCATCTCATGAGGTTATTAGGATCCTGGATTAAATGAATAATGTTGATACAAGGGCTTTGTAAGTGTAAATCTATTCCCAGTCTGACTGCTTGCCTGCCAAGCCTGCGGGAAGGATAAGAAGCTGCTAAATATTGAATCTTGATCTTTACTCTGTGTTTTTGAAACTAACAGAGATTCAGATGACACAACAAAGATAATTTTATGCCAATACTGAGAAGACCAATATGCTCAGCTTTTAGAAAACGTTACTGAGTAGGTTATAAACCACACTCAATGTGGAAAGTTAAAAATTTCCAGAATATGAAGGTTTTCTTCATTTAGAATTTAATGACTATTTCAAAATTGGAATGAAAATAACATTCTTATGAACACATGAATTTTCAAATATGGATTAATAAAAACAACTCTTTTGCATTAGTTTCTGGATCCTGTCCCACAACCCCCACCTTATCTATCACACAGAGTTGTGAGCTACAGAGGTGTCTAGGAGAAGCACATGCTAAGATCATCAATCTAAAGCATT